>NC_080377.1:86596705-86629205 GCF_014773155.1 Arachis stenosperma
CGTCGCGTTGCGACGGATGCCGGGCGAGTTGCAATGTTGGCTGGGCGGCGTTGCAACGGAGGCAGGTCGCGTTACAGCGTTGGCTGGGGGGCAGTGCAACAGATGCCGGGCGCGTTGCAGCGTTGGCTGGGCGGCGTTGCAACGGAGGCAGGTCGTGTTGCAGCGTTGGCTGGGGGGCGGTGCAACAGATGCCGGGCGCGTTGCAGCGTTGGCTGGGGGCGGTGCAACGGATGCTGGGGTCCATTGCAACGGATGCCGGACGCGTTGCAACGTTGGCCGGCAGCGTTGCAACGGATGCCGGGCGCGTTGCAACGTTGGCTGGGGGCGTTGCAACCTTGGCCGGGCGCGTTGCAACCTTGGCCGGGCGCGTTGCAACCTTGGCCGGGCGCGTTGCAACCTTGGTCGAGGGGGTTGCAACGGGGCAGGTCGCGTTGCAACGTTGGCTGGGGGCCGTTGCAACGGATGCTGGGCGCGTTGCAGCGTTGGTTGGGGGCCGTTGCAACGGATGCTGGGATCCGTTGCAACGGAGGTAGGGCGCATTGCAACGGATGCCGGACGCGTTGTAACGGAGGTAGGGCGCGTTGCAGCATTGGCTGGGGGCCTTTGCAACGGATGCTGGGCGCGCTGCAACGGATGCTGGGGTCCGTTGCAACGGAGGCAGGGCGCGTTGCAACGGATGCCGGACGCGTTGCAACGTTGGCCAGCAGCGTTGCAACGGATGCCGGGCGCGTTGCAACGTTGGCTGGGGGCGTTGCAACCTAGGCCGGGCGCGTTGCAACCTTGGCCGGTCGTGTTGCAACCTTGGCCGAGGGGGTTGCAACGGGGCAGGTGACGAATGGATTTTTGATGGTTTAGAATTTCTCAAATAAAGTCTCGTTGTAAAGTATAGTTTCTAAACCAAACAATAATCCTTTCATACAAAAATTTGTTTGTCACAAGTACAAACCCCTAAAATCTATAAACCAAAGTATTTAAACCTCGGGTCGTTCTCCCTAGGATTTACAATAAAGTGTCTTGTTATTGGTTGTGAGTTGTTTTGGGGTTTTTGAGATTTTTGACAAGAAATATAAATGGCAAAGAAAATAAACTAACAACTAATAAAACTCTTGGCAAGATATGAGAACTAGAAGTCCTATCCTAGTTATCCTTCTCAATTGTGATGAGAATTGTGTATTGCTCCCACTTAGTTAACCTCTAACCATGGAGGAAAGTCAAGTGGATGAATCAATTTGATTCCTTAAGTCCTAATCAACTCCTAAAGGAAAGACTAGCTTTAGAGGCATTCAAATCAATTAGCAACTTCTAATTATCAATCAACAAAGGAATTAGATAACTCAATAGTCACTAATTACTCTACCTAGGCCAAGAGAAACAAAACCTACACTAAAATCCAACCAAGCATTTCATCAAACACTTGGAAGGCACAAAAGAAAAGCAAAGCAAATTGACAACAAGAATAGAATCTAACAACATTTATTGAAAGGAATTAACAACAACAATCAAAAGAAACACATTTATTATGAAATACCTTTTATTGAATTGGAAGAAAGTAGAGGGAACAATACTAGATCTACAACAAAATGTAAGAACAACATAAAGGAAATTACAACAAAAGAGTAGAAGAAGGATGAATGTAACAACAAGGAATTGAGAAGATAGAAGTAGAAGAAGATGAATCTAAATCTAAATCTAAGAACTAAACCTAAACCTAATCCTAATTCTAGAGAGAAGTGAGATCTTCTCTCTCTAAAACTCTAAAAAAAACTAAAAACTATCTAACTAATGATCTAGGATTAGTCTATGGATGTGAATGTGTTGTCAATCCCCTTCAATCCTTGGCTCTTATATGCATTTTGGCGCCAAAGTTGGTTGCTGAAACCTTCCAAAATCGCCAGGCACGTGTTGCATTAGTGAGGTCATGTGCCATCATCGGTGCGTGCGCGTACGGTGCGCGTGCGCGTCCTTGGCCTGTTTCGCAATGTGCGCGCGAGCGCCTTGTGCGCGTGCGCGTGCTTGGCTGACCTTGCTTCTTTGACTTTTTATGCTTCTCTCCACTTGTATACTTCCTCCCTTGCTTCCTTTGATCCATGCCTAGCCTATTTCATCCTGAGATTACTAACAAACATATCAAGGCATCTTATGGAATCAAAGAGGAAATAGAATTCATCAAAATAAGGCTTAAGAAGCATGTTTTTACACTTAAGCACAAATACGGGAGAGATAACGAAATCATGCTAATTCCTAGGCTAAATGTGACAAAAGGTTATCAAAATATTCTAATTTCAATACAAAACAAACCGTCAAATTGGGGTTTGTCAACCTCCCCACACTTAAGCCTTAGCATGTCCTCATGCTAAAATAAGAAGGAACTAAGGGTTATGACATTTGAATGCAACTAAACTATATGAGTCCTATCTAAATGCAACTATCTAAAGCAATTGGAAGTGCTTAGTTCAAACAAATCAATTCCCAAGAGAGCATGTGTAAGCACAAGAGCTAGGCAAATAGGAATTAAGTCCAAACCACAATTGTATTGAATCATCAAAAAGAGTTTAAACTTGCAAGAATATAGACAATATGGGTGAATACACGTGATTGAACTTTTGAACCCTCACCGGATGTGTATCCGCTCTATTCACTCAAGTGTTTAGGGGTTAATTCACTCAATTCTCTTCTAATCATGTTTTCCAAAATTTGATTTTCTTCTAACAATCAACACTTATTCAATGCATGCATACATTCATCATGAGGTCTTTCATTTAGGTTGTAATGGGGTTAGGGTCAAGGTAGGATCACTTATGGTTAAGTGGACTAGGATTGAATCTTTGATTAACATAGACTTTCCCACCTAACCTATATAATGACCTATACAAGTTCAAGCTACTCTAACTACCCATTCTTCACTTTTTCACATACTTATGTATTCCTTTTTAGTTTCACAACACCTATGCATTGATTTCTTTTTATTGACTTCACTTTGGGGCATTTTGTCCCTTCTTTATTGTGTTATTTTTTTTTCCTTTTCCATCATCATTTTTCCATTTTTTTTCTTTTCTTTTTTTTTTCTTTTTCATCATTCTTTTTTTCTTTTTTTTTCTTTATATATTTTCCTCTTTTTTTTTTTTCAAACTAAATATAAGAACATCAATGCATAAGGTCTCTACATTCAATTTATACATGAATATGTGCCCAATTCCTAAACATAAAAGTGTACTACCCCTTTTATCCCATCCAATGTTCCCAAGCCTCACCAAACTTGAATAATAAACACTCTCACTAGCCTAGGCTAATCAAAGATCCAAACAAGGACTTTTCATTGGTTTTCCGCCTTTGGCTTGTAATGAGCTAAATTGAGAATAAGTTGGCTAAGCATAGGCTCAAAATTGGCTAACAATGGAGAGTAAAAGGTTGGCTATTTGGGTAAGTGGCTAATGAAGTGATGGCCTCAATCATATAAATGCATAAATACAAGAAGTAAATGGATATATAGAATCAGGCAAATCAAGGATTATAATCATAGAAAGAGAACAATTTCACACAAGAATGGAAAATAAGTGGTTATAAAATGTAACCACATCAATAGGCTCAAGTCTCACAAGCTTGTGTTCTCAATTCAATACATGCTTCACAAGGTATGAAATTCAAGCAAGTTTCACCAAAAAATTTTATTTCAATCAATTGGGTTAATGCCCTCTATTTAAGCTTCTTTGAAAAAAAATCTCAATGTTTGACTAAGCATTGTTGTGATTGAAAAAATCCAAAATTTTTTTTCTTAGTTCACCCTTCCCTTTTTCACTCAAAATCAATTTCTTATGCAAACAGGGTGACTAAGTATTTGCAATTCAATGTATGATTTCTAATCACAACCACAACTAAAAAATAAAGATAAACAAAATGTATAAAGAAAAATCCAACTAAAAGTACGAAATCCATCATCCAAAATATCTAAAAATATCCAAAAGCATCAAAATATCTAAAATCCAAAATAAGCAATAAAAGTATCCAAAATAACTAGAAATGCATCAAAATATATACAAAATGTACAAAATAAGATAATTAGGCTGAAAAGTTCACCGGTTCCCAAATAATGCGACCTCAGCTAGGGCCGCCATACTCGTGACCAAGGTGGGAAATGGAAGTAGGCCACGAATATGCGCCCGCCACATACACTGTCAGATAAGCCTAGGGAAAGAGACCTCCTTCCCCTCCATAACACACCCAATCAGCAGGAGCATCTCCATAGGGATCTCAGAAAAGTGGGTGGTGGGTAGGACATAGCAAGCGAATATCATCTGCCAAGTCTTGGCCTCACGAGTCAGATGAGTAAATAGCATCCCTTTTGGCTTGGTGTTGTTGGCATCCATAACCCATGTGGCATCTGGTATCCCAATAACAGTCCTGAGTGCCTCATAATCAAAAGTCATGCTGTGTATGGCTAACTCAGCCTGCTGATGGGCACACAGCTCATTGGGGACATGGCGGCACTGTAGCGCCTCCTCAATCGCAGTCTCAGTAAGCATAATCTCCCTACCCCTCACCTGAACCGAATCCAAAGTTGGGCGGAAGAAGTTGCAGTAGAATTCCTTCACCCAAGATATATTGATATCACCCAATTCCCGGTCAACAAAGTCAATGCCCAAATCAAGGATCCGACCGGTAATGGACCGTCTCACATCATTAGGTAGAAGTAACTTCTTCTCAATGTTTAGCTTTGTGGTTCGATATCTAGAAAACCGGAGCTCACAGTATAGGTTGGGGAATTTGTCCGGGTTGGTGGAAGGCAATAACTGGTTTTCTTTTTCCTCATCATTCAATGGGTTCTTAGCATAATGCTTGTAGATGGAAGGAATGGAGGGGGTAGAGTGTTTTCTCTTCTTGGAGGCAGTGGCTATGGCTTTGCCTTTATCCGACATCCTGAAAAATGTGATATAATATATAAAACATTTAGCATGTAGCAAAGAAGGCATGTTCAGGATACAATTATCAAAGAATAATCATGATGTTGCAATGAATATGCAAAAGTGAACAAGTAAACCAAGAAAGCAAGCTTTATTAAAATCAACAACTCATATTCAAAGGGCAATAATATCATCAATTCTTTGAATGAATTGTTAAAGTGGGTTAAAGGTGAGCGGAAGTTAAATGGTTAAAGAAATTAGTGGGTTAGGAAAGTGGATTAGTGATATGATGATATTTATACGTAATGAAAAGAGGAGATATGGTTCATGTTCACAAAGATTGTGCAAATCTGGGAAGGCAAAAGGGAAAACGGAAATTTGCCCAAAATTAAAATGAGGACCAAAATGAAACTAATTTCCCTGAAAATCGGGCAGCATTCCGGCTTAAAATTGGACGTTCCCGGATAGCAAATTAGCACAAGAAGCATAGAAAACAACATCAAGTAAGTACAGCAACAATGGTATAGGATTCAGGCAGCAAGAAATGCATAAAAACAGTCCAAAAATCAGCATACAACATCCAAATAGCAGACAGCAAATTAAGCACAAACGGAGCACTTATCAGGCCTAGAATCCTCTATCCAGCCCTAGCTACCTAACCGCAATTATTTCTATCTAACCTAACATGCAAAGTTCTAAGTCTAACTAAATAACATGCAATTACAGTAATTAGACATAAACGAACAGTAAAAAGGAAAAAACAGAAAAAGACAACAAAAATGGAGCAGGAACCTGGGAGCTGAGAAGAACTAAGAATGGAGAGAAAACTGGGGAGTGGAATAGGGCCAGGAGCTGCGCCGCCGCGGACGGTGGCGGGGAGTGGCCGGAAAGGTGTGGCGGTGGTGGAGGTTCGGCCAAAAGAGAGAGAGGAGAGGGAGTGTATGGGAGAAGACGAAGTGAATGAAGGAGAGGGAGAGTAAGGCAGTGAGCAGTGGCGGCCGCGGTGGACGGCGGCGTTGGTGGCCGCGGACAAAGGGAGCGAGTGGAGTGGAGAGAGAAATGGAGTGAATGGAGGAGAGAGAGAGAGGGACGTGAATGAGCGGTGGTGGTTGAGAGAGTGTGTGCGTTGGCCGGAGGTGGTGGCCAGAAAGGTTGAGGTGGTGGTTATGGGGGTTAAGAGGAGGAAGAAGAAGGTGAAATGGGGAGGTTGAGGGGGTGTGCGCGACTGCGCAGCGTTCGTCGCGCATTAGGGTTATCCCTATTTTTGAATTGGCGCGCACGCGCACCTTGCGCGTCCGCGTCCCTTGATGAAACTTGGGGCCTACGCGTGCGCGTACAACGCGCCTGAGCGTGCATGAGCAAAATAAGAAGGGACGCGTGCGCGTACCGTGCGCGCACGCGTGCATGGGGTTGGGCTAGGGGCTTAGAGTTGGCCCAACGCAGGCCTAACTCTCTGGAGAATGGCCTGGAAGTCGCGCCACCAGATCTGCGCGCACGCGGCATGTACGCGTCCGCGCGCATCGAGAGGAATGGGGATCCACGCGTGAGCGTGCAGCGCGCTCTAGCGTGGGATGGCAGAAGAGGTAAGGGCGCGTGCGCGTACCGTGCGCGCACGCGTACATGAGATTGGGCCTGAGGCTTAGAATGGGCTTGAGGCACGCCCAACTCTCGGGTCCGTGGCTTAGTTTGGTGGCAGCACGCAAGGGCGCGCGCGCGGTGAGCGCGCGTCCGCGTAGGTTGATGATTTATGACAAGATGGCGCGCACGCGGCAAGTGCGCGTCCACGCGAAGCAAGTTGGGCCAGGGGCTTAAGGTTGGCCCAGAACTGGCTCAACTCTCTGTGGATTGGCTCAATTGTTGCAGCAGCAAATCGGCGCGGGCGCGGCAAGTGCGCGTCCGCGTGAACGTCCGTGCGCTTAAAGATGGCGCGCACGCACGTTGTGCGCGTCCGCGTGTATCATGTTGGGCTCAAGGCATAATGTTTGCCCAAGGGAGGCCCAACTCTCGGGTGTGTGGCTCATGGTGCGTCCACACCAGGACGCGTGCGCGTACATGGTGCGCGCGCGTCCACCCCCTTCTTTCTCTTCTCTTTTTTTTTTTTTTTCTCAAAACAAATTTGTTGGGTGCTCCCCTTAGTGTTCACAACTCTTATTCACTCAACCATCATACAATTCACAAAAATACAATTTTTTATATTATTCATCTACTACTAAACACAACATGCATGTGACTAAGCTAACAATTAAGTTGTACAAACAAATTTGTATGAAACATCTACCTACAATGGTAACTTAAATCACTTATTAAGTAAATTTGGAAGAGTGGAAAGAGTTTACCATGGTGGGGTGTCTCCCACCTAGCACTTTTAGTTTAAGTCCTTAAGTTGGACATTTTGAGAAGCTCCTTGTCATGGTGGCTTATGCTTGTATTCATCCTTGAATCTCCAAGGATCTTTGCTCCTCAATTGGTTGACAGAATTTCCAACCATCTTCATCAAGCTTGGGCAAAGTTCTACCCAAGATATGAGTCCCCATAGTTGGTCTTCATGTTGTGATCCGGGATCCCATATCTTATTTTCATACCCATCTTCTAGTTGATCATCATGATTCAACTTGGGTGGTAGGCATATAGAATTCTCCTTTATGTACCAAATTCTCCTTCTAGACCCACACAATTTAGCATTCCTCCAACCATAGTATTTATGCCTTGAGGGTTTAACCTTAATGAGCCTAACATTTTTTTTCCAACCATTACACCACTCCCTCTTACTCTTCATTCCACAAAGAGCTCTAAGTTGACCATCATTTTCAATCAACCCATATTCAAGTGAGAAAGTGAAGCTTAGGGATAGAAATTTTACCCACTTGAACGTTATGTTAGGTGATGGTGGCTTGGGAAGGGGGACCTCCCCACACTTAGCCATTGCGATGTTTACGCTCTTGTGCTCTTCCCTTGTAACTTCCACCTCTTGACAACTTATATCAACCTCAACCTCTTCCTCTTGGCAACTTCCTTCCAATTTAATATTGTCTTCGTGGCTTACCAAGGGTATGGGAGGTGAGGTATCTTCTTCCTTACCCTCTATGTCAAGCTCAATGGGAGAGGAATCAATTGTGGATAGGAACTCATCAATAATTGAATCCATCTCTTGATCAACCTCTTCAAAGTCTTCAACCATGATGTGCTTTGGAGGTTGCGCACTGACGATCGGATTTTTGACGGTTTAGAATTTCACTAATAAAATCTCGTTGTAAAGTATAGTTTCTAAACCAAACAATAATCCTTTCATACAAAAAGTTGTTTGTCACTAAAACAAACCCCTAAATTTATAAACCGAAGTATTGGACCTCGGGTCGTTCTCCCTAGGAATTGTAATGAAGTGTTTTGTTATTGGTTTGAGTTATTTTTGGGGTTTTGATAAGAAGCATGGAAGATAAATGGCAAGAAAGTAAACTAAGGCCTAAAAAGGTCTTGGCAAGGGTTGGTAGTCAAGGATCTCTATCCTAATCACTAACCACAATATGAGAATTGGCAAGGATTAATCCCATTAAATCATCCTCTAACTAGTAGTAAAGGAAAGTTAAATGAGCTATATCAATCCTAGTCCATAAGTCCTAACTCTCCACCAATTCAATTAGTGAGAACTAGAGTCAATGGCTCCCAATCATCAATCACTTGGACGTTAGTAACTCAAGAGTTCCTAAGTTACCTTTCCAAGCCAAGAGTATAAAATTCTACTCTAAAATCCAACCAAGCATTTCATCAAACACTTGGAAGGCATAAAAGGAAAGCATAGTAAATTGCAAGAAAAGTAAATCTACACTACTCAATTACAAGGAATTAACAACAACAAATCAAAGGGAACACAATTATTATGAATTACCTTGATTGAATTGAAAGAGAGTAGAAGAAACAATACTAGATCTACAACAAAACATAAGAACAACATAAAGGAAATTACAACAAAAGAATGGAAGAAGAATGAATGTAACTACAAGGAATTGAGAAGATAGAAGTAGAAGAAGATGAATCTAAACCTAGATCTATGAACTAATCCTAATCCTAATTCTAGAGAGAAGTGAGAGCTTCTCTCTCTAGAAACTACTTCTAAACTAATCCTAATGTGTGTGTGAACTAATGAGTTGGAATCCCCCTTTTCTCTTCAATCCTTGGCTTTAAATAGCATCTTTGGCGCCAAAGTTGGTTGGGATTGGGCCCCACAACCCTTCAGAATTCGTTGGCCACGTTTTCATTAAAAAATCATAAACCAACACCGACGCGTACGCGCACATCACGCGTACGCGTCCATGGGGTATTTCGCAGGTGCGCGCAAGCGCCAGGTGCGCGCGCGCGTCCATGGGCGAGTTCAACTTCTTTGACTTCTCATGACTTCTCCACTTTGCATGCTTTCCCTCTTCACTCCTTTGATCCATTCCTAGCCCTTTTCAATCTGAAATCACTAACAAACATATCAAGGCATCTAGTGGAATCAAAGGGAGATTAAAACCATCAAATTAAAGGTTGAAAAGCATGTTTTCACATCTAAACACAAATAAGGAGACAATCACAAAACCATGCTATTTTAATGGATAAATGAGGGTAAAAGGTATTAAAATCTCTTAGAATCAATGCAAGACAAACCGTCAAAATGGGGTTTGTCAACCTCCCCACACTTAAACCAAGCATGTCCTCATGCTTAAACCAAGAATGAAGTAAGGGTATGGCATTTATTCAATGGAAACTAACTAAATGCAATCTACCTATATGCAACTATCTAGATGAATGCAATTGCTTGGTCAAATTAAATTAATTCCCAAGAAGCATATATGAACAAGGGCTAAGGACTAACAAGTCTAATCCACAATTGATTTGAGTTATTAAATAATTTTACAAACTTGCATGAAAAGATGATCATTGGTGGAAACATGTAATTGAGCATCGAACCCTCACCGGTAGTGTTTGCACTCTATTCGCTCAAGTGTTTAGGGTTGATTCTCTCAATTCTCTCCTAATCACGCTTTCTAAGATTTGTTTTTCTTCTAACAATCGACATATATTTCATGCATGCATACATATATCATGAGGTCTTTTCTTTGGTTGTAATGGGGCTAGGGTTAAGGTAGGATGCATATTTGGTCAAGTGAGCTTGGAATTTGAATCTTTGATAAGCTTAAACTTCCCACCTAACCTATGACATCCTATACAAATTCAAAGCTAACCTAACTACCCATTCTTCACTTTTTCACATACTCATGCATTTTCTTTTCATTTCACAACACTTATGCATTGATCTTTATTGAGCTTCACTTTGCTTTGGGGCATTTTGTCCCCTTTTTATTTCTTTCTTTTTCTATATTTTTTTTTTCTTCTTTTTCTTTCTTTTTTTTCTATTATTTTTTTTTTATTGTTTTTTTCTTTTTCTTTTCTTTTTCTTTTGTTTTTTTTTCTCTCTTTTTTTTTCTATATACAAGAGCATCAATGCGTAAGGTCTATTCATTTGATCAATACACGAGCATGTACCCAATTTCCAATAATTTCGATAACAATACAAAACTACCCTTTTATTCACCCAATGTCCCAAGATTCCCACACTTGAATAGTACTCACACACACTAGCCGAAGCCAATCAAAGATCCAAATTAAGGACATTTATTGTTTTCCGCTTTAGGCTTGTAATGTGCTAAACTAAGAATAAGTGGGTTAAGCATAGGCTCAAAGTTGGCTAACAAAGGAAGATAAAAGGTAGGCTATTTGGGTAAGTGAGCTAATGAAATGATGGCCTCAATCATATAAATGCATGAATACACAAAATAATGGACATAAAGAATCAAACAAATCGAAGATTACACTCATAGGAAGAGAATAATGCACACAAGAAGGAAAAATAAGTGGTTATAAGATGTAACCACGCAATTAGGCTCAAATCTCGCTTGCTTGTGTTCTTAGCTCAAAAATATGATCCACAATATATATGTTTCAAGCAAGTTCTATGAAAAGTTTTTCACTCAAATCAATTAAGGTGCCCTATTGATAGAAATCTTGAAAATTTTCATTATTTTGACTAAGCTTATTGTGTATACATATGCAAAAATTAAGAGAATGCAAGTAAAAATCCTAAAATCCTAGAATGAAATGCAAAAGTGTTGGATTAGAAATTTGTCACCCAAGATCGCCGAACGGTCGGACGACCTCCCCACACTTAAAAGTTTGCACCGTCCTCGGTGCACTCAAAGATGAGCAAGGGGGTACGGCGACTCTCCGGATTGCTACGTGTTCTTAGTCTTACTTCCGTTATTGCTCGTGGTGCATTGTGCATGGAAAACAAAAATATAACACCATAAGATGAGAAGATATAAAAACAAGGAAGCATACTTTGTTGGAGTGAGGTAAATCACTAGAATTGAGTGAGTGAATTAGTGTGACATTAAGAAATATTAGGTGTGTGAATTCTAAATTGCGCGGTTTAGAACACACATTAGCATAAAAGTTATGTCACAAAAGAAGCATGCACTTTACTCATTCTAGTGTGCTTGAGATGCTTTAAGTAAACTTGTAAGGTAAAACAAGCATTAAAGAAGCATGGAAGCATTCAAGCCAAACACATATGGATGCATATAATCATAAAATACAATGCATTAAGGTAAATGCACAACATCATCCATCAAGAAGTTGCCTAATCACAGAATAAGGCTCAAATCACATGGTGGCCAAATCATGTAATTCAAGAAGAGTTACAAGCTCGAAGGCAATTCTCATCACTTGGTATTTTTTTTTTCAAAAGGTAAGCATGAAAAACTCAAGACCAAGTAGCAAAATGTAACCTCAATCATAGGATCCAACAAAGATTATCTAAAAACATTAATGCTAAATTAGCATTTAGGCAATAAGGGGGAAGCAATGCATAGTAAACAAAGTCAATAATCCAACACTTATGATGAAAAGAGAGAAAATAAAATGAGAACTAAACTAAAACTAACTAATCAACTAACTAACTAACTAATTAACTAACTAACTAAAATAAATGGTTATCAATGGTGTTTGGAAGTTTTGGATGAGGGGTAGAAGGAGGGAAAAAAGAAAGGAGGAGGAAAGAAATAGAAAGAGGAGAAGAAAAGAAATGTGGTGAAGGAAGGAAATCCACGCGTACGCGCGCATGCCGCGCGCGCGCGGATGGTTTATTTCGAGAGTGGCGTGTACGCGTCATGTGCGCATACGCGTGAATTGGTTTGTGCCTCAGGCCCAATTTCCGCGTGGTGCAGGCCTAACTCTCGGGTCAAGGTATGGACGGTGGACTTCTCAATCCGCGCGTACGCGTGTATGGCGCGCACGCGTGGATGGTCCAGAATGCTTGATGCACGCATACGCACGCAGTGCGCGTACGCGTGGATGGTGCTCTGTTTTTCAAAAATTTTGCTATGTTTTTGCACCACTCCAAGCACTCCAAACCTCCAAACAGCTACCAAGATACCATAAAACCTTATTTAACGTACTAAAATACCAATTCAACTCATCAAATCAATCAAAACAAGAATTTAAACTAATTCTACCAATATGTACAAAAAGAGAAAATGAAAAGAAGTTACCATGGTGGGGTGTCTCCCACCTAGCACTTTTGTTTATTGTCCTTAAGTTGGACTTATGGGGAGCTCCTCTCAAGGTGGCTTGTGCTTGTATTCATCTTGGAACTTCCACCAATGCTTGGACTTCCAATAATCTCCATCATTCAAGATTAATATCTCCAAGCTTTGATGGAGTTCTTCACAAACCATGGGCTCCCAATGTTGATCCTCATGTGTTCCCGGATCCCATATTTTGTCTTCACACCCATCTCCAAGTTGATTATCATTAATCCATGTGGGTGGTGAGCAAGGTGAATTCTCAACAAAGTGACCAAACATCCTTCTAGACCCATGTACTCTAGTTATACACCAACCTTTGCTATCAAGCTTTGGACATGTAACCATGGTGAACCTAGGATGGAATTTCCAACCACTAACCATCTCCTTTTTACTCTTAAAGCCACAAATATGTCTAAGTTGACCATCCGTCTCAAGCAAACCATATTCAAGGGGAATAATAAAGTTTAAGTATAAGGAATTTACCCACTTGAATGAAAGAATGGATGGTGGTGGCTTTGGGAGAGGTATCTCCAATGTCCTTGCAAGTTCTACTCCCTTATATTCTTCCTTGATTGCCTCCACCTCTTCACAAACTTCTTCACTTTCGATCCTTTGTTCATCATTTTCATCTAGCTCTTCTTCATCACTCAAATCATAAATTGGAGGACGAGAGAAATCTACCTCCACATCACTTTCAAATTCATTGAGAGAAGGTTCTTCAAATTTAAAGGATTTTTCACCAAGAAAATTGGATGCATGATCTTCATCACCAAGGGAACTCAATTCTTGCTTTATTCCTTCCAAGTCTTCATTCAAAAATTGTTTTGGAGGTTGTGCACTTTCCTCCTCAACATCAAATTCAATCTTCTTGGAGGGGTTTTCTTCAATTCTAAGTTCCCAAGGGGGTTCCGCATCTCCTAAGTCTTCAACCACTTCTTCCTCTTCTTTAATGACCATAGGTTCCTCCAATTGTTCTAACACAAAGTAGCATTCCTCATTCTCCACCGGAGTTTCCAATCTCTCCTTCATGCTATGCTTTTCAATTGATTCTCCACATGTAACCATGGGAGTGCCTTGAGTACTCAAATATTGGGAGACTAAATTACTTACTACCTTGGTCAAAGTAGCCATAAATTCTAGTGTCTCTCTTTGCATTTCTCCTTGCCCTTGAAGTATAAGGCTAAGGGTTTCATCCATTGAAGATTGGAGTGGATAGGAGGGTTCATTGTCTTGGAGAAATGGTTCATTATAGGAAGGTGGTTCTTCTTGGTAAGGTGGTGGTGTGTATTGAGGTGGTTCTTGGGAGTAGTAATCTTGGAATTGTGGTTCCATGTATGGCTCATATGGTTCAAAAGGTGGTTGGCATAGTGGGTAAGGATCATGGTCATATGGAGGTGTTTGTTGAAAATAGGCTTGTGAGTGTGGTTGAGGGTCATGTTGAGGATATGACTCATAAGCATATGGTGGTGGTTCTTGAAAGTCACAAGGAGATTCACCATAGCCATTTGATTGGTATGCATCATGGAATGGCTCTTCTTCATAGTTCATTGGTGGAGGTTGTTGCCGAGAAGATTGATCATATGCATATGACTCCTCCCACCTTTGATTATCTTCATTATAGTCCTCATTTCCTACAACATAGTAGTAATCACACTCATAGCCAAAATGAGAATTCATAGTGAAAAGAGAAAATAAAAACAAAAACTACTAGGAAATAATGAAACAAAGTCCTAACTAGCAAGCAATCCAAAAAAAATCAAGCTATTCACAATATTCACATATATACAATAACCAATAACATAACACCATTGCAATTCCCCGGCAACGGCGCCATTTTGACGATCGGATTTTTGACGGTTTAGAATTTCACTAATAAAATCTCGTTGTAAAGTATAGTTTCTAAACCAAACAATAATCCTTTCATACAAAAAGTTGTTTGTCACTAAAACAAACCCCTAAATTTATAAACCGAAGTATTGGACCTCGGGTCGTTCTCCCTAGGAATTGTAATGAAGTGTTTTGTTATTGGTTTGAGTTATTTTTGGGGTTTTGATAAGAAGCATGGAAGATAAATGGCAAGAAAGTAAACTAAGGCCTAAAAAGGTCTTGGCAAGGGTTGGTAGTCAAGGATCTCTATCCTAATCACTAACCACAATATGAGAATTGGCAAGGATTAATCCCATTAAATCATCCTCTAACTAGTAGTAAAGGAAAGTTAAATGAGCTATATCAATCCTAGTCCATAAGTCCTAACTCTCCACCAATTCAATTAGTGAGAACTAGAGTCAATGGCTCCCAATCATCAATCACTTGGACGTTAGTAACTCAAGAGTTCCTAAGTTACCTTTCCAAGCCAAGAGTATAAAATTCTACTCTAAAATCCAACCAAGCATTTCATCAAACACTTGGAAGGCATAAAAGGAAAGCATAGTAAATTGCAAGAAAAGTAAATCTACACTACTCAATTACAAGGAATTAACAACAACAAATCAAAGGGAACACAATTATTATGAATTACCTTGATTGAATTGAAAGAGAGTAGAAGAAACAATACTAGATCTACAACAAAACATAAGAACAACATAAAGGAAATTACAACAAAAGAATGGAAGAAGAATGAATGTAACTACAAGGAATTGAGAAGATAGAAGTAGAAGAAGATGAATCTAAACCTAGATCTATGAACTAATCCTAATCCTAATTCTAGAGAGAAGTGAGAGCTTCTCTCTCTAGAAACTACTTCTAAACTAATCCTAATGTGTGTGTGTGAACTAATGAGTTGGAATCCCCCTTTTCTCTTCAATCCTTGGCTTTAAATAGCATCTTTGGCGCCAAAGTTGGTTGGGATTGGGCCCCACAACCCTTCAGAATTCGTTGGCCACGTTTTCATTAAAAAATCATAAACCAACACCGACGCGTACGCGCACATCACGCGTACGCGTCCATGGGGTATTTCGCAGGTGCGCGCAAGCGCCAGGTGCGCGCGCGCGTCCATGGGCGAGTTCAACTTCTTTGACTTCTCATGACTTCTCCACTTTGCATGCTTTCCCTCTTCACTCCTTTGATCCATTCCTAGCCCTTTTCAATCTGAAATCACTAACAAACATATCAAGGCATCTAGTGGAATCAAAGGGAGATTAAAACCATCAAATTAAAGGTTGAAAAGCATGTTTTCACATCTAAACACAAATAAGGAGACAATCACAAAACCATGCTATTTTAATGGATAAATGAGGGTAAAAGGTATTAAAATCTCTTAGAATCAATGCAAGACAAACTGTCAAAATGGGGTTTGTCACGCACCCTCCTCAACATCAATGTCAAGCTTCTTGGAGGAGTTTTCCATGATGCTACATTCCCATGGACTCTCAACGTCTCCTAAATCTTCAACCACTTCTTCCTTTTCTTCAATAACCATAGGCTCCTCCAATTGCTCTAATAGAAAATAGCCTCCCTCATTTTCCACCGGGTTTTCCAATCTCTCCTTCATGCTATGATCTTCAATGGATTCTTCACATGTGGCCACGGAAGCACCTTGAGTGTTCAAAAATTTGTAGGCTAAGGTAGACACTACCTTGGTCAAGTTAGTCACAAACTCTAGGGTGTTCCTTTGCATATCCGCTTGTCCTTGAAGTAGCAATGTGAGAGAGTCATCTATTGGGGCTTGGGGTGGATAAGAGGGTTCATTATTTTGGAGAGAGGGTTTATAGTAGGAAGGTGGTTCTTCTTGGTAAGGGTATGGAGATGGTGTGCATTGAGGTGGTTCTTGAGAGTAATTGTGTTGGAATGGTGGTGGTTCCATGTATGGTTCATATGGCTCATAAGGTGGTAGGTATGGTGGATAAGGATTGGGGTCATATGGAGGGTTTTGGTGATATGGGGCTTGTGAGGAAGGTGGTTCAAAATCATGTTGAGTGGGTAGTTCATAGGCATGTGGTAGTGGTTGTTGACAATCATAATAAGGGTTACCACATCCATTAGATTGATATGCATTAGGATAAAAGTTATACCCATAAGGAGTTGGAGGGTGTTGCCAAGAAGGTTGATCAATCCCTTGAGGCTCTTCCCATCTTTGGTTGTGCCCAAATCCTTGATGCATATTACCATTGTAGTTCCCATTTCTTACAACATAATTTGAGCCAAACTCATAGCCAAAGTGAGGATGAGAATTCATAATAGCAAAGAAAACAAAAATTAACAAAGATAAGCAACGAAGTCCTAAACCTAACAAAAACTAACAAACAAGCAAAAGACAAACATATTCACAATATTCACATATGTACAATAACCAATAACATAACACCATTGCAAATCCCCGGCAACGGCGCCATTTTGACGAATGGATTTTTGATGGTTTAGAATTTCTCAAATAAAGTCTCGTTGTAAAGTAAAGTTTCTAAACCAAACAATAATCCTTTCATACAAAAATTTGTTTGTCACAAGTACAAACCCCTAAAATCTATAAACCGAAGTATTTAAACCTCGGGTCGTTCTCCCTAGGATTTACAATAAAGTGTCTTGTTATTGGTTGTGAGTTGTTTTGGGGTTTTTGAGATTTTTGACAAGAAATATAAATGGCAAAGAAAATAAACTAACAACTAATAAAACTCTTGGCAAGATGTGAGAACTAGAAGTCCTATCCTAGTTATCCTTCTCAATTGTGATGAGAATTGTGTATTGCTCCCACTTAGTTAACCTCTAACCATGGAGGAAAGT
This sequence comes from Arachis stenosperma, assembly GCF_014773155.1. Classification (NCBI taxonomy): domain Eukaryota; kingdom Viridiplantae; phylum Streptophyta; class Magnoliopsida; order Fabales; family Fabaceae; genus Arachis; species Arachis stenosperma. The sequence goes on from NC_080377.1 coordinate 86,613,939, forward strand.
CAAGTGGATGAATCAATTTGATTCCTCAAGTCCTAATCAACTCCTAAAGGAAAGACTAGCTTTAGAGGCATTCAAATCAATTAGCAACTTCTAATTATCAATCAACAAAGGAATTAGATAACTCAAGAGTCACTAATTACTCTACCTAGGCCAAGAGAAACAAAACCTACACTAAAATCCAACCAAGCATTTCATCAAACACTTGGAAGGCACAAAAGAAAAGCAAAGCAAATTGACAACAAGAATAGAATCTAACAACATTTATTGAAAGGAATTAACAACAACAATCAAAAGAGACACATTTATTATGAAATACCTTCTATTGAATTGGAAGAAAGTAGAGGGAACAATACTAGATCTACAACAAAATGTAAGAACAACATAAAGGAAATTATAACAAAAGAGTAGAAGAAGGATGAATGTAACAACAAGGAATTGAGAAGATAGAAGTAGAAGAAGATGAATCTAAATCTAAATCTAAGAACTAAACCTAAACCTAATCCTAATTCTAGAGAGAAGTGAGAGCTTCTCTCTCTAAAACTCTAAAAAAAACTAAAAACTATCTAACTAATGATCTAGGATTAGTCTATGGATGTGAATGTGTTGTCAATCCCCTTCAATCCTTGGCTCTTATATGCATTTTGGCGCCAAAGTTGGTTGCTGAAACCTTCCAAAATCGCCAGGCACGTGTTGCATTAGTGAGGTCATGTGCCATCATCGGTGCGTGCGCGTACGGTGCGCGTGCGCGTCCTTGGTCTGTTTCGCAATGTGCGCGCGAGCGCCTTGTGCGCGTGCGCGTGCTTGGCTGACCTTGCTTCTTTGACTTTTTATGCTTCTCTCCACTTGTATACTTCCTCCCTTGCTTCCTTTGATCCATGCCTAGCCTATTTCATCCTGAGATTACTAACAAACATATCAAGGCATCTTATGGAATCAAAGAAGAAATAGAATTCATCAAAATAAGGCTTAAGAAGCATGTTTTTACACTTAAGCACAAATACAGGAGAGATAACGAAATCATGCTAATTCCTAGGCTAAATGTGACAAAAGGTTATCAAAATATTCTAATTTCAATACAAAACAAATCGTCAAATTGGGGTTTGTCAGCAGGTCGCGTTGCAACGTTATCTGGGGGCCGTTGCAACGGATGCTGGGCGCGGTGCAACGGATGCTGGGGTCCGTTGTAACGGAGGCAGGGCGCGTTGCAACGGATGCCGGACGCGTAGCAACGGAGGCAGGGCGCCATGCAACATTGGCCGTGGCCGTTGCACCGGAGGCAGGGCGCGTTGCAGCGTTGGCTGGGGGCCGTTGCAACGGATGCTGGGCGCGGTGCAACGGATGCTGGGGTCTGTTGCAACGGAGGTAGGGCGCGTTGCAACGGATGCCGGATGCGTTGCAACGTTGGCTGGGGTCGTTGCAACGGAGGCAGGGCGCCATGCAACGTTGGCCGTGGCCGTTGCAGCGGAGGCAGGGCGCGGTGCAACGTTGGCTGGGGTCGTTTGGTGCACGAATTTGTAATCCGCACAACTAACCAGCAAGTGCACTGGGTCGTCCAAGTAATACCTTACGTGAGTAAGGGCCGATCCCATGGAGATTATTGGTTTGAAGCAAGCTATATTTATTTTATTAATCTTAGTCAGGAGGCCAATAGGATTAAAAGTGAAATTACTAGATTTGATTATAAAAATAAAAGAGAATAACAGCGTTACTTGTTGTGCAGTAATGAGAAATATGTTGGAGTTTTGGAGATGCTTTGTCCTTCGAAAATTCAACTCTTCCTTGAAATCCTTCAACACACGAAAAATCCCTTCCATGGCAAGCTCTATGTAGGGTGTCACCGTTGTCAATGGCTACTTCCCATCCTCTCAGTGAAAACGTTCCTATGCTCTGTCACAGCACGGCTAATCATCTGTCGGTTCTCAATCAGATTGGAATAGAATCCATTGATTCTTTTGCGTCTATTACTAACGCCCAGCCTTCAGGAGTTTGAAGCTCGTCACAGTCATTCGATCCCAGAATCCTACTCGGAATACCACAGACAAGGTTTAGATTTTCCGGATTCTCATGAATGCCGCCATCAATCCGGCTTATACCACGAAGATTCTGCGTAATGAATCTAAGAGATACTCATTCATTCTGATGTAGAACGGAGGTGGTTGTCAGGCACACGTTCATGGGTTGGGGAAGGTGATGAGTGTCACGGATCATCACCTTCTCCATAATTAAGCGCGAATGAACATCTTAGATAAGAACAAGCGTGTTTGAATGGAAAACAAAGGAATTGTATTAATTCATCGAGACGCTGCAGAGCTCCTCACCCCCAACAATGGAGTTTAGAGACTCATGCCGTCAAAAAGTATGTAATTTAGATCTGAAAATGTCATGAGGTACAAAATAATTCACTAAAAGTTGTTTAAATAGTAAACTAGTAACCTAGGTTTACAGAATATGAGTAAACTAAGATAATTGGTGCAGAAATCCACTTCTGGGGCCCACTTGGTGTGTGCTGGGGCTGAGACTAAAGCTATCCACGAGTAGAGGCTTTTCTTGGAGTTGAACTCCAAGTTATGACGTGTTTTGGGCGTTCAACTCCGGATCATGACGTTTTTCTGGCGTTTAACTCCAGACAGCAGCATGTACTTGGCGTTCAACGCCATGTTACGTCGTTTATCTTCGCGCAAAGTATGGACTATTATATATTGCTGGAAAGCCCTGGATGTCTACTTTCCAACGCCGTTAAGAGCGCGCCAATTGGACTCCTGTAGCTCCAGAAAATCCATTTCGAGTGCAGGGAGGTCAGGATCCAACAGCATCAGCAGTCCTTTTTCAGCCTAAGTCAGATTTCTGCTCAGCTTCCTCAATTTCAGCCAGAAAATACCTGAAATTACAGAAAAATACACACACTCATAGTAAAGTCCAGAAATATGATTTTTGCTTAAAAACTAATAAAATTCAATTAAAAACTAATTAGAACATACTAAAATCTACATGAAATTACCCCCAAAAAGCGTATAAAATATCCGCTCATCACAACACCAAACTTAAACTGTTGCTTGTCCTCAAGCAACTAGATAAATAAAATAGGTTTTAACAGAAATTAAGAAGTAATAATATTTTTAGAGTTTGAAATGAAGCTCAGATTCTTTTAGATGAGCGGGGCTTGTAGCTTTTTGTTTCTGAATAGTTTTGGCATCTCCCTTTATCCCTTGAATTTCAGAATAATTGGCATCCATAGGACTCAGAATTCAGATAGTATTATTGATTCTCCTAGTGTAGTATGTTAATTCTTGAACACAGTTATTTTAAGAGTCTTGGCTGTGGCCCTAAGCACTTTGTTTTCCAGTATTACCACCAGATACAAAAATGCCACAGACACATGACTAGGTGAACCTTGTTCAGATTGTGACTTAGCTTTGCTAGAGTCCCCAGTCAGAGGTGTCCAGGGCTCTTAAGCACACTCTGTTTGCCTTGGATCACGACTTTAACCACTCAGTCTCAAGTTTGTAACTTGGACCTGCATGCCACAAGCACATTGTTAGGGACAGCTTGGTTTAGCCGCTTAGGCCTGGATTTTATTTCCTTGGGCCCTCCTATCCATTGATGCTCAAAGCCTTGGATCCTTTTTACCCTTGCCTTTTGGTTTTATGGGCTATTGGCTTTTTCTACTGCTCCTTCTTCTTCTTTTTTTTTGACTGCTTTTTCTTGCTTCAAGAATCAATTTCATGATTTTTCAGATCATCAATAATATTTTTCGTGTTCCTCATTCTTTCAGGAGCCAATATTCATAAAATTCAAGATAAAAATTATGCACTGTTCAAGCATTCATTCAGAAAACAAAAAGTATTGCCACCACATGTAATTAATTATAATTTTTATTATTAAGAACTCGAAAAATATAGATTACTTCTTTGTTCTAAAAAAAAATCTACTACTTTATTCATGCCTGATGATGATGAGAGAAATAAATTATAGCTTAATTGGAAATAAAATCAAAATAGACCTACTAATTACTACTACTAAATATCTCCTAAGGTAAATTTCTATAATACTACTATCACTAAGTTAAAGCAGAAAAATTGGAACTCAGCAACCTGTTGTTTTGAGGAGTAGATGTCCCTCTAATCTGTGGGGTGCTTTTCAAGGATTTATTTTTGGCATTTTAGCTCCCTTAGATCACGCCCTTGCTCTTCCTGTTCCTTAAGCAGTTTGCAAAGCATGCTACTTTGATTGTTCTGTTCTTCCTTTATTTGGTCCATAGCTTCTTGCAATTTGGAAACAGAAGCCTCAAGATGTTCCCAATATTCGAATTGAGGCAGTTCTGGGAGGGCTTCCTGTGCTCTCCTCTTGGCAGAATCATCTTGTTGCTGTTGTCTGACCATTGATATTCCAGTAATTAGCCTCTCAACTGGAATATACTCTGTTATTCCCATCTTCACTCCGGCATCTTTGCAGAGCATAGAAATTAAGCTTGGATAGGCCAATTTGGCGTCCTTGGAATTCCTGTTTGCTATTTTGTATAGCTCACATGAGATCAGTTGATGGACTTCTACCTCTTTTCCCAGCATGATGCAGTGAATCATGACAGCTCTTTTGATGGTTACTTCAGAACGGTTGCTGGTGGGCAATATGGAACGCCCAATGAAATCCAGCCAGCCTCTGGCTACTGGTTTTAGATCTTCTCTTTTGAGTTGGATTGGGGTGCCAGTGGTGCTGGTAGTCCACCTGGCTTCAGGGATGCATATGTCCTCTAGAATCTTGTCTAGACCTTTGTTTACCCTCATCATTCTCCTGTTAAAGGAGTCTGGGTCATCTTTTAGTTGAGGAATCTTAAATATTTCCCTGATCTTGTCAGGATGAGTATGAACAATCTTTCCTCTGACTAAGGTCCGATGGTCATAAAGAGCAGCTCCAATTATTCTCTGCCTGTCTGTCTGCCATAAATTAGCATAGAACTCCTGAACCATGTTTCTTCCCACTTTCGTTTCAGGATTGGTCAGAATTTCCCAATTCCTGATTCGACTTTGCTCTTGAATCTCTTGATATTCATCTTCTTTCAGATCAAATTTGACTTCCGGGATCACTGATCTGTGACTCATTATTTTGTAGTAATGATCTGAATGTTCTTTAGTTAAGAACTTCCCTTGATTCCAAAGGGGCTTTGGAGCACTTTCTTTCTTGCCCCTTGGGGTGGGTTGCTTTCCTCTAGGGGCCATGAATTTAAATGAGTATGTTTTTGCGATCACGGATAACCACACCAAACTTAGAGCTTTGCTTGTCCTCAAGCAAAAGAGAAGAAAGAAGAGGGAGAGGAAGAGAGCAAGTGTGGCAAGGTGATGAAGAGTGGGGCGCCGAACACAATATACGGGGAGGGGGGTGGGAAATTTTCGAAAATAAGAAAAGGATAAGATAGAAGATATGATTTTTTTTTTAAAAAATAGATATGATAAGAAAAAGATATAATTTAAAAAATGGAAGATATGAATAATATTTAAAAAAATAGATTTGAATTTTAAATTTTGAAAAAGATATTTTTAAAGAGGTAATTGAGTTTTGAAAACAAATTTTGAAAGAGTTTGATTGGATTGAAAAAATTTGTCTTTATGGATTAAGATACATTTGATATTTTTGAAAAAGGGATTTTAGAAATTAGGATTTTTAGAACACTAATTTGAATTGAGGGATGATAATTTAAAATATGTTTATGCAAGAAATCATGAATTGAAACATAAAAAATTAGAAAATTTGTAAAGAGAAACGAATTTTACCTCCTCCCCACCATCCTGGCGTTAAACGCCCAACTGCTGCATGGTTTGGGCGTTTAACGCCCAAATGTTGCTTCTCCTGGGCGTTCAACGCCCAGCTGATGCATCTTTCTGGCGTTGAACGCCAGGAAGTTCTTTGTTACTGGGCGTTTAGATGCTGTCAATCTGGCGTTAAACGCCCGGAAGGTGCTTCTTTCTGGCGTTTAACGCCCAGAAGATGCTCCTTTCTGGCGTTTAACGCCCAGAAGGCTACCCTTACTGGCGTTGAACGCCCAGTGGGTGCTTCTTTTGGGCGTTCAATGCCCAAAATGTTTCTTACTGGCTTTTTCACGCCAGTGAGCTTCCAATTTCCCTTATAACTCAGTGAATCCAACCAATTGCTATTTTACCTTGAAGATACCTTGACATATACCTGTAGAAATCAATTAACTAATTAATACGAATAAAATTAAATTTTGTGATTGGCTGGGTTGCCTCCCAGCAAGCGCTTCTTTAATGTCATTAGCTGGACTATTACTGAGTTTTAATCAAGTCTCAGTTTTGAGCATTCTTGCTCAAAATTGCCTTCAAGATAATGTTTGACCCTTTGTCCATTAACAATGAACTTTTTGTTGGAGTCATTATCCTGAAGCTCTATGTATCCATATGGTGATACGTTTGTAATGACATATGGACCTCTCCACCGGGATTTTAATTTTCCGGGGAATAATTTGAGCCTAGAATTAAATAACAGAACTTTCTGCCCCGGCTCAAAGACTCTGGATGACAATTTCTTATCATGCCATCTTTTCGCTTTCTCTTTGTAAATCTTTGCATTCTCGAAAGCATTGAGTCTAAATTCCTCTAGCTCATTTAACTGGAGCAATCGTTTTTCTCCGGCTAACTTGGCATCAAGGTTTAGGAATCTGGTTGCCCAATAGGCCTTGTGTTCCAGTTCCACTGGCAAGTGGCATGCCTTTCCATACACAAGCTGGTATGGAGAGGTCCCTATAGGGGTCTTGAATGCTGTTCTGTATGCCCACAGAGCATCATCCAAGCTTCTTGCCCAATCCCTTCTACGGTTAATTACAGTCTGTTCCAGGATTCTTTTGAGTTCTCTATTTGAGACTTCAGCTTGCCCATTAGTTTGTGGATGATATGGAGTAGCTACCCTGTGGCTAACTCCATAACGAACCAGGGCAGCATAAAGCTGTTTATTGCAGAAATGAGTGCCCCCATCACTAATTAACACTCTAGGGATACCAAATCTGCTGAAGATGTGTTTCTGGAGGAATTTTAACACTGTTTTAGTGTCATTGGTGGGTGTTGCAATAGCCTCCACCCATTTGGATACATAATCTACTGCTACCAGAATATAAGTGTTTGAGTATGATGGTGGGAAGGGTCCCATGAAGTCGATGCCCCATACATCAAACAACTCAATCTCCAGGATCCCTTGTTGAGGCATGGCGTAACTGTGAGGTAGATTGCCAGATCTTTGGCAACTGTCACAATTGAGTACATACACTCGGGAGTCTTTATAGAGAGTAGGCCAGTAGAAGCCACTTTGGAGGACTCTTGTGGCTGTTCGCTCACTTCCAAAATGTCCTCCATACTGTGATCCATGGCAGTGCCATAGGATCTTCTGTGCTTCTTCCTTAGGCACACATCTACGGATTACTCCGTCCGCGCATCTCTTAAAGAGATATGGCTCATCCCAAAGATAATACTTTGCATCCGTGATCAGCTTCTTTATTTGCTGTCTACTGTACTCTTTGGGTATAAATCTCACTGCCTTGTAGTTTGTAATGTCTGCCAACCATGGCACTTCCTGGATGGCAAAGAGTTGCTCATCTAGAAAGGTTTCAGAGATCTCAGTGAGAGGGAGGGACGCCCCTTCCACTGGTTCTATTCGGGACAGGTGATCTGCTACTTGATTCTCTGTTCCTTTTCTGTCTCTTATTTCTATATCAAACTCCTGCAGAAGCAACACCCATCTTATAAGTCTGGGTTTTGAATCCTTCTTTGTGAGTAGATATTTAAGAGCTGCATGATCTGTATACACAATCACTTTTGATCCTACTAAATAGGATCTGAATTTGTCAATGGCGTAAACCACTGCAAGTAGCTCTTTTTCTGTGGTTGTGTAATTTTTCTGTGCATCATTTAAAACACGGCTGGCATAGTAAATGACGTGCAGAAGCTTGTCATGCCTTTGTCCCAACACTGCACCAATGGCATGGTCACTGGCATCACACATTAATTCAAATGGCAGTGCCCAGTTTGGTGCAGAGATGATTGGTGCTGAGACCAATTTAGCTTTCAGGGTCTCAAATGCCTGCAGACACTCTTTATCAAAAATAAATGGCGTGTCAGCAGCTAGCAGGTTGCTTAGAGGTTTGGCGATTTTTGAAAAATCCTTTATGAACCTCCTATAGAATCCTCCATGCCCCAGAAAGCTTCTGATTGCCTTAACATTGGTGGGTGGCGGTAATTTTTCAATTACTTCAACTTTAGCTTGTTCCACCTCTATTCCCTTGTTCGAGATTTTGTGCCCAAGGACAATTCCTTCAGTCACCATAAAGTGACACTTTTCCCAGTTTAAAACAAGGTTGGTCTCTTGGCATCTCTTTAGAACAAGTGCTAAATGGTTAAGGCAGGAGCTGAATGAGTCTCCAAACACTGAAAAGTCATCCATGAAGACTTCCAGAAATTTTTCCACCATATCAGAGAAAATTGAGAGCATGCACCTCTGAAAGGTTGCAGGTGCATTGCACAGGCCAAATGGCATCCTTCTGTATGCAAATACTCCAGATGGGCATGTGAACGCCGTTTTTTCCTGATCTTGGGGATCTACTGCAATTTGATTATAACCTGAATATCCATCCAGGAAGCAGTAGTATTCATGACCTGCTAGTCTTTCTAGCATCTGGTCTATGAATGGTAAAGGAAAATGATCCTTTCTGGTGGCTATATTGAGCCTTCTGTAATCAATACACATACGCCACCCAGTAACTGTTCTTGTAGGAACCAGTTCATTTTTTTCATTATGAACCACTATCATGCCACCTTTCTTAGGGACGACTTGGACAGGGCTCACCCAGGGGCTGTCAGAAATAGGATAAATAATCCTAGCCTCTAGTAATTTAGTAACCTCTTTCTGCACTACTTCCTTCATGGCTGGGTTCAGCCGCCTTTGTGGTTGAACCACTGGCTTGGCGTCACCCTCCAGTAAGATTTTGTGCATGCTTCTAGCTGGGCTAATGCCCTTGAGATCACTGATGGACCACCCAAGTGCTGTCTTGTGTGTCCTTAGCACTTGAATTAGTGCTTCCTCTTCCTGTGGTTCTAAGATAGAGCTTATGATCACAGGAAAGGTATCACCTTCTCCCAAAAATGCATATTTTAGGGAAGGTGGTAATGGTTTGAGCTCGGGTTTAGGAGGTTTCTCCTCTTCCTGAGGGATTTTCAGAGGTTCTACTATTTTCTCTGACTCCTCCAGATCAGGCTGAACGTCTTTAAAGATGTCCTCCAGCTCTGATTCGAGACTCTCAGCCATATTGACCTCTCTTACCAGAGAGTCAATAATATCAACACTCATGCAGTCATTTGGGGTGTCTGGATGTTGCATGGCTTTGACAACATTCAACTTGAACTCCTCCTCATTGACTCTCAAGGTTACTTCCCCTTTTTGGACGTCAATGAGGGTTCGGCCAGTTGCTAGGAAAGGTCTTCCTAGAATGAGAGTTGCACTCTTGTGCTCCTCCATTTCCAGCACCACAAAGTCAGTAGGAAAGGCAAATGGCCCAACCTTGACAATCATGTCCTCAATCACACCTGATGGGTATTTAATGGAGCCATCAGCAAGTTGAAGACATATCCTGGTTGGTTTGATTTCTTCAGTTAAACCAAGCTTTCTGATAGTAGATGCAGGTATTAGGTTGATACTTGCCCCAAGATCACATAAAGCTTGCTTGGTGCAAGTGCCCTCTAATGTGCATGGTATCATAAAGCTCCCAGGATCTTTAAGCTTCTCAGGTAAGCTTTTCAGAATGACTGCACTGCATTTTTCAGTGAGGTAAACTTTTTCAGTTTCCCTCCAATCCTTCTTATGACTTAAGATCTCTTTCATGAACTTAGCATAAGAGGGTATTTGCTCAAGTGCTTCTGCAAACGAATCTTTATTTCAAGAGTCCTGAGATAGTCTGCAAAGCGGGCAAATTGCTTATCCTGTTCCGCTTGGCGGAGTTTTTGAGGATAAGGCATCTTGGCTTTGTATTCCTCAACCTTAGTTGCTGCAGGTTTATTACCTACAGAAGTGGGTTGGGAAGCCTTTTTAGAAGGGTTGTTATCAGCACTTGTATGTGACTGATTCCCCACTGGCATTTGAATGCCAGTGGTGGGAGCTGGAGTGGCGTTAGACGCCACTTCCTTGTTTGTTACTGGCGTTTGAACGCCAGAACCATGCTCCCTTTGGGCGTTCAACGCCGGATTCATGCTTGTTTCTGGCGTTGAACGCCAGGAATGAGCATGGTCTGGGCGTTCAGCGCCAGCTTTATTCCTTTCTGGGCTCTGATTGTCCTCAGAGGGATTTTGAGTATCCACCTGTTCATTTCTTGGTTTCCTGCTGCTTTGAAGTGAGGTATTTAATGTTTTCCCACTTCTTAATTGAACTGCTTGGCATTCTTCTGTTATTTGTTTTGACAGTTGCTTTTCTGTCTGCTTTAATTGTACTTCCATATTCCTGTTAGCCATTCTTGTTTCCTGTAATATTTCCTTGAATTCGGCTAGCTGCTGAGTTAGAAAATCTAATTGCTGATTGAATTCATTAGCCTGATCCACTGGACTGAGTTCTGCAGTTATTGTTTTAGCTTCTTCTTTCATGGAAGATTCACTGCTTAGGTACAGATGTTGATTTCTGGCAACTGTATCAATAAGCTCTTGAGCCTCTTCAATTGTTTTTCTCATATGTATAGATCCACCAGCTGAGTGGTCTAGAGAAATCTGAGCTTTTTCTGTAAGCCCATAGTAGAAGATGTCTAATTGCACCCATTCTGAAAACATTTCAGAGGGGCATTTTCTTAGCATCTCTCTGTATCTTTCCCAGGCATCATAAAGAGATTCATTATCTCCTTGTTTGAAGCCTTGGATGCTTAGCCTTAGCTGTGTCATCTGTTTTGGAGGGAAATAGTGATTCAGGAATTTTTCTGACAGCTGCTTCCATGTTTTTATGCTGTTCTTAGGCTGGTTATTTAACCACCTTTTAGCTTGATCTCTTACAGCAAATGGAAACAGTAATAATCTGTAGACATCCTGATCCACTTCCTTATCATGTACTGTGTCAGCAATTTGCAAGAATTGTGCCAGAAACTCTGTAGGTTCTTCATGTGGAAGACCAGAATACTGACAGTTTTGCTGCACCATGATAATGAGCTGAGGATTCAGCTCAAAGCTACTAACTCCAATGGAGGGTATAAAGATACTATTCCCATATGAAGCAGTAGTGGGGTTAGCATATGACCCCAGAGTCCTCTTGGACTGTTCATTCCCATTTAGTTCCATGTTGGAATAAAAGAGATGGTATATATGTTGATATTATTTATTTTATAAAAATTAATTTTTATAAAATAAAATAAAATCGAAATAAATAAAAGAAAGTGGAAATATTTTGAAATTGAAAATTGAAATTTTTTTTTTATATAAAATTTTCGAAAAAAAATAGTTCAAAATTAGTTAGAAAATATAAATTTTTTTTTGAATTTTGAATTTTATGATGAAAGAGAAAAACACACAAAAGACACAAGACTTAAAATTTTTAGATCTAATGCTCCTTATTTTCGAAAATTTTTGGAGGGAAAACACCAAGGAACACCAAACTTAAAAATTTTAAGATCAAGACACAAGAAAAACTCAAGAACACCTTGAAGATTCACAAGAACACCAAGAACAAAAGGAAGAACACCAAACTTAAGATTTTTAGAAAACTTTAATTAAATTTTTGAAAATTATAAAAAAGGTTAACAAGAAAACACCAAACTTAAAGTTTGGCACAAAATTCAATCAAAGAAAAATTATTTTTGAAAAAGGTTCCAAAGCGTATACCCAATTATCAAGAATATAAACCAATACTCTAGCCAATTGGGAGTAAATGTAACACTTGTTCTGAATATTCCAATTAATGCTTTAAAAAGAACACAAGTGAAACAATAAAAGACACAAAGCAAGAAAAACTCAAGATCAACAAGAAAGATAAACAAGAACAACTTGAAGATCAATGAAGAACAAGGAATACAAGTCGAAAATTTTAAAGAAAAATATAAGATATGCAATTGACACCAAACTTAGAACAAAACACTAGACTCACGAAAATTAGCAATTAATTAAGAAAAATAATATTTTTGAAAATAAATTTTTGAAAAGAAACTATCCTATCAGAATTTGATGACTCTATAACAATAAAAATAATAAAAATAAATTATTCCTAATCTAAGAAATAAAATAAACCTTTAGTTACTCAAACTCAAATAATCCCCGGCAACAGCGCCAAAAACATGGTGCACGAATTTGTAATCCGCACAACTAACCAGCAAGTGCACTGGGTCGTCCAAGTAATACCTTACGTGAGTAAGGGTCGATCCCACGGAGATTATTGGTTTGAAGCAAGCTATATTTATTTTATTAATCTTAGTCAGGAGGCCAATAGGATTAAAAGTGAAATTACTAGATTTGATTATAAAAATAAAAGAGAATAACAGCGTTACTTGTTGTGCAGTAATGAGAAATATGTTGGAGTTTTGGAGATGCTTTGTCCTTTGAAAATTCAACTCTTCCTTGAAATCCTTCAACACACGAAAAATCCCTTCCATGGCAAGCTCTATGTAGGGTGTCACCGTTGTCAATGGCTACTTCCCATCCTCTCAGTGAAAACGTTCCTATGCTCTGTCACAGCACGGCTAATCATCTGTCGGTTCTCAATCAGGTTGGAATAGAATCCATTGATTCTTTTGCGTCTGTTACTAACGCCCAGCCTTCAGGAGTTTGAAGCTCGTCACAGTCATTCAATCCCAGAATCCTACTCGGAATACCACAGACAAGGTTTAGACTTTCCGGATTCTCATGAATGCCGCCATCAATCCGGCTTATACCACGAAGATTCTGCGTAATGAATCTAAGAGATACTCATTCAGTCTGATGTAGAACGGAGGTGGTTGTCAGGCACACGTTCATGGGTTGGGGAAGGTGATGAGTGTCACGGATCATCACCTTCTCCATAATTAAGCGCGAATGAACATCTTAGATAAGAACAAGCGTGTTTGAATGGAAAACAAAGGAATTGTATTAATTCATCGAGACGCTGCAGAGCTCCTCACCCCCAACAATGGAGTTTAGAGACTCATGCCGTCAAAAAGTATGTAATTTAAATCTGAAAATGTCATGAGGTACAAATAATTCACTAAAAGTTGTTTAAATAGTAAACTAGTAACCTAGGTTTACAGAATATGAGTAAACTAAGATAATTGGTGCAGAAATCCACTTCTGGGGCCCACTTGGTGTGTGCTGGGGCTGAGACTAAAGCTATCCACGAGTAGAGGCTTTTCTTGGAGTTGAACTCCAAGTTATGACGTGTTTTGGGCGTTCAACTCCGAATCATGACGTTTTTCTGGCGTTTAACTCCAGACAGCAGCATGTACTTGGCGTTCAACGCCAAGTTACGTCGTCTATCTTCGCGCAAAGTATGGACTATTATATATTGCTGGAAAGCCCTGGATGTCTACTTTCCAACGCCGTTGAGAGCGCGCCAATTGGACTCCTGTAGCTCCAGAAAATCCATTTCGAGTGCAGGGAGGTCAGGATCCAACAGCATCAGCAGTCCTTTTTCAGCCTAAGTCAGATTTCTGCTCAGCTTCCTCAATTTCAGCCAGAAAATACCTGAAATTACAGAAAAATACACACACTCATAGTAAAGTCCAGAAATATGATTTTTGCTTAAAAACTAATAAAATTCTATTAAAAAATAATTAGAACATACTAAAATCTACATGAAATTACCCTCAAAAAGCGTATAAAATATCCGCTCATCATCGTTGCAACGGAGGCAGGGCGGCTTGCAACGTTGGCCGTGGCCGTTGCAACGGAGGCAGGGCGGCTTGCAACGGACGCTGGGCGCGTTGCAACGCATGCTGGGCGCGATGCATCGTTGGCTGGGAGCATTGCAACGGAGGCTGGGTTTGGTGCATCGTTGGCTGGGAGCGTTGCAACGGAGGCACCCGCCGTTGCAACGGAGGCACCGACCGTTGCAACGGAGGGGCCAAATTTTCATATCTCACAATTGGCTCGTGCACTTTTCCTAAAATTTTGAGGGAACCTTGGTAATATTATTTAAAGGCCGCACAAAAAAATCCAGGTCAAAAATCACACGTTTGCTTTGTTTTTCATTTTTATTGAATTTCCGGCTTTTCGGGTGGGAGAAAAATCGGCAAAAAAAAACCACACTGTGTAAATTCACCAAATTTGGTGGATGGAAAGATCTTATTTTTCTAGAGGTTGTCGCAAAAAACAGCAACAAAATTCGACCTCTAGAGCAGTTTGCTTGAGTTGGCTGGTTTCGTTGCAACGGAGGCACCCGCGGTTGCAACGTTGGCTCGGAGCGTTGCAACGGAGGAGCCAAATTTTCATATCTCACAATTGGCTAGTGAAATTTTCCTGAAATTTTGAGGGAACCTTGGTAGTATTATTTAAAGGCTGCACAAAAAAATCCAGGTCAAAAATCGCACTTTTGCTCCGTTTTTCATTTTTTTTGAATTTCCTGCTTTTCGGGTGGGAAAAAAATCGGCAAAAAAAATCCACACGGTGTAAATTCACCAAATTTGGTGGATGGAAAGATCTTATTTTTCTAGAGATTGTCGCAAAAAACGGCGTCAAAATTCGACCTCTAGAGCAGTTTCCTCGGGTATGTCTCCTCACGGAAAAGGATGTCTACCCGTGGCACTTTGGTAATGGCTCGGCAGCCTATTATAGGGGGGGAGGGGTGTCGTGCTGCCAAAACTCGAGTTGCCCAAAGGCTTGCTGGGCACAATGCCAGCAAGATGCACGATGCCTTGCCATCCCCTAGGCACACTAGCAAGCCCGTTGTGGTTGTGGTGTGCCGTCGGGGTCCCCCGTCCCGGGTCCAAGGTTGAGCACGGGCGTCGGGCTGCTGCAAACCCCGATCACCAAAGGACCAAGAAGGGAAACACGTCCATGCACGGCCCATCTAGGCACCACCTAGGGAGCATGGCGTGGTGGAGTTGTCCCTTGTGCACCCGCGGCGTGCTCGCCCTACGTCTAGGGTCGACGCAAGACGGTGCCCGACGCGGTGTTGGTTTTGTTGTGCGTGTTGCTTAATCTAGACGGTGCGGCTGTTCGATTATCGCCCGAAGCACCTCACGCCTCGGGCTGTCCCTTGAATGTTCTTCGTCGCTTCCCCCGAACACTGCCCAGCGGAGTTGGCTCGGCACTCCAGTATGCTTCCGCTTGCCTGCACGCT
>NC_080377.1:86634205-86639205 GCF_014773155.1 Arachis stenosperma
AAACGCCCAGAATGGTATACATTCTGGCGTTAAAACATTCTGGCGTTTAACGCCAGGATGGTGCTAGGGGGAAGATTTTGTTTTTCAAATCAAATTTTTTTCAAGTTTTCAAAGTTTTTCAAAATCAAATCTTTTTCAAATCATATCTTTTCAATCAAATGTTTTCAAAATCAATTTCTTTTTTTTCAAAAATACTTACTAACAATTAATGATTTGATTGAACATCTCAATTTTGTTGCCTTTTCTGTTGAGAAAGGTTTAATGTTTGAATCATATCTTTTCTTGTTAGGCAAGTCACTAATTTTCAAAATCAAATCTTTTAAAATTGTTTTCAAAACATATCTTTTAAAATTGTTTTCAAATCATATCTTCTCAATCACATCTCTTTAAAAACTAATCATATCTTCTCAACCTCATCTTTTTTAAAATAGTTTTCAATCAAATCTTTTTGATTTCTAATTTCAAATCCTTTTTCAAAAATCACTTGATTTCTTTCTTACTTTTATTTTGAAAATCAATTAAGTGTTTTTCAAAATGTTTTCAAAATCTTTTTAATTGAATTTTCGAAAATCTTCTTCCTCTCCTCCCACATCCTTCTATTTATGGAGTACTACTCCTTCTTAATGCACTATTCGAACTCTATCTAATCAAGTTCGAATTCTTCTACCTCATTCTTCTATTTTTCTTTTCCTCTGACACTTCAAGGAATCTCTATACTGTGACATAGAGGATTCCACATCTTCTTGTTCTCTTCTCTTTCATATGAGCAGGAGCAGAGACAAAGGCATTCTTATTGAAGCTGACCCTGAACCTGAGAGAACCTTGAAGCGAAAGCTAAGAGAAGCCAAAGCACAACTCTCTTTAGAGGACCTGACCGAATTCTTCAAAGAAGAAGAACACATGGCAGCCGAAAACAACAACAATGCCAACAATGCAAGGAAGGTGCTGGGTGACTTTACTGCACCTACTCCCAACTTCTATGGGAGAAGCATCTCTATCCCTGCCATTGGAGCAAACAACTTTGAGCTTAAGCCTCAATTAGTTTCTCTAATGCAACAGAATTGCAAATTCCATGGACTTCCAATGGAAGATCCTCATCAGTTTTTAGCTGAGTTCTTGCAAATCTGTGACACAGTCAAGACTAATGGGGTTGACCCTGAGGTCTACAGACTGATGCTATTCCCTTTTGCTGTAAGAGACAGAGCTAGAATATGGTTGGACTCACAACCTAAAGATAGCCTGGACTCTTGGGAAAAGCTAGTCAATGCCTTCTTGGCAAAGTTCTTTCCACCTCAAAAATGGAGTAAGCTTAGAGTGGAAGTCCAAACCTTCAGACAGAAGGATGGAGAATCCCTCTATGAAGCTTGGGAAAGATACAAACAATTAATCAGAAGATGTCCCTCAGACATGCTTTCTGAATGGAGCATCATAGGTATCTTTTATGATGGTCTCTCTGAACTATCCAAGATGTCTTTGGATAGCTCTGCTGGAGGATCTCTTCATTTGAAGAAGACGCCTACAGAAGCTCAAGAGCTAATTGAAATGGTTGCAAATAACTAATTCATGTACACTTCTGAAAGGAATCCTGTGAACAATGGGACTAATCAGAAGAAAGGAGTTCTTGAGATTGATGCTCTGAATGCCATTTTGGCTCAGAACAAGATATTGACTCAACAAGTCAATTTGATTTCTCAAAGTCTGTCTGGAATGCAAAATGCACCAAGCAGTACTAAGGATGCTTCATCTGAAGAAGAAGCCTATGATCCTGAGAACCCTTCAATGGAAGAGGTGAATTACCTAGGAGAACCCTATGGAAACACCTATAATTCTTCATGGAGAAATCATCCAAATTTCTCATGGAAGAATCAAGAGAGACCTCAACAAGGTTTCAATAACAATAATGGTGGAAGAAACAGGTTTAGCAATGGCAAGCCTTTTCCATCATCTTCTCAGCAACAGACAGAGAATTCTAAGCAGAACTCCTCTGACTTAGCAACTATGGTCTCTGATCTAATTAAAACCACTCAAAGTTTCATGACTGAAACAAGGTCCTCCATTAGGAATTTGGAGGCACAAGTGGGACAGCTGAGCAAGAAAGTTACTGAACTCCCTCCTAGTACTCTCCCAAGCAATACAGAAGAAAATCCAAAAGGAGAGTGCAAGGCCATCAACATGGCCGAATTTGGAGAGGAAGGAGGGGAAGTGAACGCCACTGAGGAAGACCTCAGTGGGCATGCACTGACCTCCATTGAGTTCCCCAATGAGGAACCATGGGAATCTGAGGCTCAAAAAGAGACCATAGAGATTCCATTGGACTTACTTCTACCTTTCATGAGCTCTGATGAGTATTCTTCCTCTGAAGAGGATGAGTATGTCACTGAAGAGCAAGTTGCTAAATACCTTGTAGCAATCATGAAGCTAAATGACAAGTTATTTGGAAATGAGACTTGGGAGAATGAACCTCCTTTGCTCACCAAAGAACTGGATGACTTGTCTAGGCAGGAATTACCTCAAAAGAGACAAGATCCTGGGAAGTTTTCAATACCTTGTACCATAGGCACCATGACCTTCAAGAAGGCTCTGTGTGACTTAGGGTCAAGTGTAAACCTCATGCCTCTCTCTGTAATGGAGAAGCTAGGGATCTTTGAGGTGCAAGCTGCAAGAATCTCATTAGAGATGGCAGACAACTCAAGAAAACAAGCTCATGGACTTGTAGAGGATGTTTTGGTGAAGATTGAAAAATATTACATCCCTGCTGATTTCATAGTCCTAGAGACTGGGAAGCGCATGGATGAAACCATCATCCTTGGCAGACCCTTCCTAGCCACAGCAAAGGCTGTGATTGATGTTGATAGAGGAGAGTTGATCATTCAAGTGAATGAAGAATCCTTTGTGTTTAAGGCTCAAGGATATCCCTCTGTCACCATGGAGAGGAAGCATGAAGAGCTTCTCTCAAATCAGAGTCAAACAGAGCCCCCACAGTCAAACTCTAAGTTTGGTGTTGGGAGGCCACAACCAAACTCTAAGTTTGGTGTTGAACCCCCACATTCAAACTCTAAGTTTGGTGTTGGGAGGTTCCCACATTGCTCTGACCATTTGTGAGGCTCCATGAGAGCCATCTGTCAAGCTACTGACATTAAAGAAGCGCTTGTTGGGAGGCAACCCAATGTTATATTTTATCCATTTTCTTTTGTTATTTTATGTTTTTTGTAGGTTGATGATCATGAGAAGTCACAAAATCAATTGAAAAAGCAAAAACAGAATGAAAAACAGGAAGAAAAACAGCACACCCTGGAGGAAGAACCTACTGGCGTTTAAACGCCAGTGAGGCTAGCAGATGGGCGTTTAACGCCCAGTCTGGCACCATTCTGGGCGTTTAACGCCAGAAAGGGGCACCAGACTGGCGTTAAACGCCAGGAAAGGGCAAGAACCTGGCGTTAAACGCCAGAAATGGGCACCAGCCCGGCGTTCAACGCCAGAATTGGCTCAAAACGTGATTTTGCATGCCATTTGGTGCAGGGATAACTTTTCCTTGACACCTCAGGATCTGTGGACCCCACAGGATCCCCACCAACCCCACCACTCACATCCATCCTTCACAAAACCCCACCTACCTCACCCTTCAAATTCAAACCACTTTCCCTCCCAAACCCACCCATACATGACCAAACCATGAGCCCCCTCCCTCCTATATAAACCCTTCTTCACTCCTTCACTTTCACACAACCTAAAAAACCACTTCTCCCCCTCTTTGGCCAAACACAAAGCCATACCCTTCTTCCTCATTTCTTCTTCTTCTACTCTCTTCTTTCTTCTTTTGCTCGAGGACGAGCAAACCTTTTAAGTTTGGTGTGGTAAAAGCGTTGCTTTTCGTTTTTCCATAACCATTTATGGCATCCAAGGCCGGAGAAACCTCTAGAAAGAGGAAAGGGAAGGCAAAAGCTTCCACCTCCGAGTCATGGGAGATGGAGAGATTCATCTCAAGGGTGCATCAAGACCACTTCTATGAAGTTGTGGCCATGAAGAAGGGTCAACTTTGATCAAAGGTTGGACCAAGTCCTCATAGACATTTATGAAGAGGGCGTTCAATGAAAGAGAGATTCAAGAAGGAAGCCGGTTCAACTGAGAAGGCATGACCTCAAGCCCATCACTAAGAAAAGGATGGAGCAAACAAGAGATCCCACTCATCATGAAATCCCTGAGATACCTCAAGGGATGCACTTTCCTCCACAAAACTATTGGGAGCAAATCAACACCTCCCTAGGAGAATTGAGTTCCAACATGGGACAACTAAGGGTGGAGCATCAAGAACACTCCATCATCCTCCATGAAATTAGAGAAGATCAAAGAATCATGAGAGAGGAGCAACAAAGACAAGGAAGAGACATTGAGGAGCTCAAGCACTCCACAGGATCTTCAAGAGGAAGAAAGAGTCGCCATCACTAAGGTGGACCCGTTCTTTAATCTCCTTGTTCTTTATTTCCTGTTTTTCGAAAATTAATGCTTATGTTTGTCCATGTTTGTGTCTTGTGATCATTAGTGTCTTAGTGTCTATGCCTTAAAGTTATGAATGTCCTATGAATCCATCACCTTTCTTAAATAAAAAAAATGTTCTTAATTGAAAAAGAAAAAGAATTGCATGAATTTTGAATTTTATAGCAGTTTAATTATTTTGATGTGGTGGCATTACTTTTGTCTTCTGAATGTATGCTTAAACAGTGCATATGTCTTTTGAATTTGTGGTTCATGAATGTTGGATCTTGAAAGAATGATGAAAAAGGAGACATGTTACTGAGGATCTGAAAAATCATAAAAATGATTCTTGAAGCAAGAAAAAGCAGTGAATACAAAAAAAAAGAGGCGAAAAAAAAACGAAAAAAAAAGAAAGAAAAAGAAAGAATAAAGTTGTGATCCAAGGCAAAAAGAGTGTGCTTAAGAACCCTGGACACCTCTAATTGGGGACTCTAGCAAAGCTGAGTCACAATCTGAAAAGGTTCACC
>NC_080377.1:86654205-86711705 GCF_014773155.1 Arachis stenosperma
ACTCTTGTTTCCATCTGAAGGGGGAAGGGAGAGAGAAGGGGTAAGAACTGGGGAGTTCTTAGTAGGGTGGGGGTTGTTAGTTAAGTTCGTTAATTCTATGTTGTTTGGCAGATGAATAACAGAATATAGATGAGCAGTAAACAGAAGATAGATAAATTAAAAAAATAGAGACAACAGAAAGCAGGACACAAACAAAAGAATACAAGAAAATACAACACAAATACAAAGAATAGAATACAAACAAACAAAGCATACATTTACTCAACAATCATAACAGAGGAAATGCACAACCAAGTATGATGCATGTCTGTCCTATGCAGGCCATGAGCTCACGTGTCGGTTTACATCCTGCATCCCGACATTACCTAGGAACAAGTCCCAGATATGGCTTCCCTTTGTGTCCTTAGTGCATATGTGTCGGTGGTAAGAATACCACTCCTTCGTGACTACCGGCAGTCGGCGCAAAGCCCGACCCCATAATATACGCACAAGGGGAAACAGTGATCCTCAGTTCGTGGGCGTCCCCGAGATCAATTCACAACAATAAAACAGAGATCTTCAGTTCGTGGGTTATTCCCCGAGATCAATACACAATAACATAGTGATCTTCAGTTCGTGGGTTATACCCGAGATCAACATACAACGATTCATGGGTTATTCCCGTAATCAATGATTATCAGTCAGTGGGTTTTTCCCGCTTATAAACAAATAACAATTATGGGTTTCCCGAGATTAATGATCATTCAGTTCGTGGGTACTTCCCGAATTCAACCAATTATCAGTTCATGGGTGTTCCCCGTAGTTAAACAATTAACAGTTCGTGGGGTATTCCCGCCTTTTATCGTTTTTCGTCATCCTTTCTCAACCTCAACAAATCCACAAATCAATCTTCATTTCCTCTTTCCCTTTGAATCCTTAACACATATTCCTAAACCTTTCTTAACTTTCTCTTTATCTCTTTACTCTGCTCTAATTACTCTGTTTTCTGTATCTCTTTATTTTTCTCTGATTACTATTTCCTTTATATATATGTTACTCTTCTTCTCTTTATCTCTTTCCTCAACTCTGATTATTCTGTTCTCTGTGTTTCCCTACTCTGCTCTGGTTTTCTCTGCTTAACATATATAGTTGAAGCTTATGTAAATTTCGGTATGAATAGTTAGCCTGTCCCAAGTATAGGTTCATTAAGTCTATACTGAAATAGTTTAACTTTTCATATAATACCTAACCCTAGTCGCAACTCAAGTACTATCTAAGTTGCCCTAATTCGTTCACTAATCTCTGTCTGTTTTCTATCATTAAAACTTTACAGACTTTTTCTTTGACTTTTATCTTTTCTTCAACCTTTATCTTTTCTTTATCTTTTCCTCACTAACATGTTATTACCACTCCCTAAGTGTTTTATGAAGGTAATTATGAGATTCTGCACTTAAAGTTGTCTTTCTAAAGCTTTTACAGAAAACTGCCTTTTTTGCATTATTTTATTATTTTTATTAAAATATTATTTTTAATTAAATATTATTATTTATTATTTTATTATTAAATTTTCGAAAATTAACTCACTTTTACTTTTAACCTTTAAAATTTACTTTTTACCACCCGTAACTTTTAATATTTCTACTTTTACCACCCTAACTTTCAGAAATTACCAAACAACCCCTAAAACACCAAAAATTTTACTTCCTTGCCCTTTTTAAGATCTAAGGCCTGTTCTTCATTGTTCTTCATCACACTCAAAGTGTTCTTCATGTTCTTCATAAATTCTTCAGATTCTTTCTCTGTTTTTACACGTTTTTCAGTCTTTTCAGCAACCGATTTTTACTATAATTCATAATAAATTAGCAGCCACTAAAACCCCATCTTTTCTATATGATTTCAACACAAATTGACCCTCAATTTAAGCTTAGGGTTTCGTTTTTCCAGCTGCCCAAGAACATGAACTTTAAAGCTTGAATTTCATCAAATTTCATCAAAATTTCACCAAATTTTCACCAAGAATCAATCATATATGCAACCAATTTTTAGCACAGCCAAATAATACAACATTCACACATCTCAAACACAAATAATCAAGATTAATTTCGTGACACCCTACCTTGATTTGCTGCCTCAAATCCGGTTACTCTTTCAGGTGGTCCTTAAGCACTTTTTCTTCCTAAATCACATCAAGAACACCTTTAAATCCAAAAATCCTCAACTAACCAAATCTCACTCAGCATGTTAGGAAGTGATTTCTAACCTTAGACTTTCTGAAAAGTCACGTTTCTTGGACCTCAAGTCAAGTTAAGCATGATTCCTAAGGAAGAACATCAAGAAAACACATGTTTTGCATGGTTTTCCTTGAAAACCGAATTGAAAGGGGAAAGGAACAGCCATCTCACCTTATTTCCAGCCTTGATAAGTCACATGGTTATGTAGAGGAAGAAGAGAGGATTATTTTGGTGAAATCGGAGTTTTGATTTGAGTTTTAGTTCAGAAGAAATCAAGCTTTGAAGATTTATGAACCAAGAACTTTCTCTCCTTTTTCACTTGGTGATTTTCGGCCACAATGAGCAAATGAGGCAGCCTTGGGGGTTTTGGGGGTGTAGGGTGAGTTGTGATTGGTTGGCTTGGAGGTGGATTAAAATAATATTAAAATATCTCAGGTGTATAACAACTAAAACTAGGTGTATCGGAACACTCGTAAAAATATCTCTAAAAGTTATTTTCTGAGCTACTAGCATAAATGACACTAGTAACATATTTATTATGAGAATAAAACATGTATGATGAGGCCTTAGCATTGCTAAAGTCATCAGAGAGTGCTAGTGCTAAGCTGCACCAGTAAACCGTAAACCCGGTTAAACCGATTTTCTGTTTTTAACAAAAACAGACCAGGTAACCCTATAATATCATTCAAGAAGCTTCTAATACTCATATAATGATGATATTACCCTATTATCTCTCTTCTCTCATGAATCGAGTCCGGTTCGTCAAACTGAGACTATTTACGAAAAACCGGATCAAAACTCCTAACCGATACGGTTCAAAAACTATGTTCTTCGTGACTGCGTTATCGAGCTTGACTCGGAAAAGGTTCTAGCTTAAAGATGACATAATGACAATGAGGATTGAGATACTTGATGATATATCAAAGGTTCTCCTTTTACCGATCCTCCGGAGTTCTCCGTATCTTTAGAAAAGATCTCACGTACTCGAAAATTAGGGTTGTTACATTCTACCCTCCTAAAAGAAAATTTTGCCCTCAAAATTTGAGGCGTAGGTAAAAAGTTGCAATGATATCTGACTTAAGCAAATTCTTAGCATAGAACTTACCTCAAGCGATAGATCCAAACTTTATAGTGTTGCCAGCAGACTCATCTACCATTCTTTTCCGACAGACTCTTGCCCGATGTCCTTCCTTATTACAATAGTAACATAAACCTGTTCTAACCCGGCAAAGCCTACTACCATGGTTCTTTCCACAAGTTGGGCATATTACACCATTCTGAGCTTGGTGAGGTTGACTCTCATGTCCTTGTCGAATGTCACGGTTATTGTCACTATGATGCCAAGGCATCTTAGGCTAGTTTCACTAGCATTTTTCTGTTAGTTTTAGTTGTTTTATGCATTTTCTTGAGCTTAAAGTAACCAGGAATGGTTCAATGAATAACAAAGCAATAAACCATCCAAACAGTATGATTTTGATGCAAATTTCATGAGTTTTTAGTTATATTACTTGAATGCTATGAATGAAAGATTTCTCATGAAATTTTGCAAGAATTTGATGCAGTTGTTTGGATGATTTCAGGGAAGAAGAGGCTAGGCAAGGAAGCAACAAAATCAATAAAGGAAGCTTGAATATCACATGTGGAGTTTAAGCTCCAGTTTAAGCTCCAGTTTAAGCTTAAACTGGAGCTTAAACGCCAAAATCATGAAAGCTGAGGAAAGGCTGAAAGTGGCGTTTAACCTCCAGTTTAACCTTAAACTGGAAGGTAAACGCCAGAATTGAAAGCACCAGGGAGCCATTTCCACGTTTAAGCTCCAGTTTAACCTTAAACTGGAGCTTAAACGTGTTCGACCATTCTCCTACAGGGTTGCGTTTTGCATTTCCACGTTTAAGCTCCAGTTTAAGCTTAAACTGGAGCTTAAACGTGTTCGACCCAATTTTCCTCCAGGGATTGCCTTCCTCATTTCCATGTTTAAGCTCCAGTTTAAGCTTAAACTGGAGCTTAAACGTGTTCGACATTCCACCCTCCAGGGTTGCCTTATTCCATTTCCACGTTTAAGCTTCAGTTTAACCTTAAACTGAAGCTTAAACGTGTTCGACATTCCACCCTCCAGGGTTGCCTTATTCCAATTCCACGTTTAAGCTTCAGTTTAACCTTAAACTGAAGCTTAAACGTGTTCGACTTATATCACTCCAGGAGTGTCCAACGTTTAAGTTGCAGTTTAAGCTTAAACTGCAACTTAAACGCCACTAATTGAAAAAGGTTTCTGGGCCAAAGATATTGCAGTTTAAGTTAGCATTTCAGCACAAACATTAACTTAAACACACTCTGGTATGAAACCCAATTGAATATCATGGTTTATGGGATTGGGCCTGAAGAATTGATGAGTCTGGAATTTCAATTTGTTGAGTCATGTGTCAGTACTTGATTATCACTAAGTTGGCTCAATGAATGTTATAGAATTGGATCAGCAGCCTCATCAGGATTATGGATCATAAACCCAAGGCAAAAGGAAATCAGGAAAAGGCCTCAAAGCCCAAGAAACACAACAGAAGCTCAATTTAGAAAGTGTATAAATAGGATAGAATTTAAGTTTGAGAGAATTTTTGGAAATCGGAGAACTTTTGATCATTTTTCTAGTTTTCATACTTTTTGTAATTGAATTCAGAGCTATGACTCACTAAACCCCCTTTCATTGGGTTAGGGAGCTCTATTGTAATTCAATGAATCAATAATAGTTTTTATCTTCTTCTTCAATCTTTTCTCTTGAATTTTTGTTAGAAAGCTTCTCGATCTAATTCCATTGGTTAGTTGTCTTGGGAAAGAAACTATCCATAATTGGAATCCTTCAGAACCTTGGGAAAGGAATGGAGGATTCATGCTAGAGAAGCTTTCTCACAGTGAATTGGATTGGGGTTTGGATGGATATTGTGACATGTAATCCTACCAAATTGTGGTTCATGAAACTGTGTGGTATAATCAGTGATCGAGCATCATCTCTTCTTATGAACATTTAAACCAAGGGATTGGGAATTTGTTTATTTTTAGAGAGAATTGGTGAGCCAAGGGATTGGGATCCAATCATATAAGATTGCCAAGCAAAATTCAATAAACGCATTGGTTGAGGAAGGGATAAAAATGTTTTGATTCGGAGATCTCAATATCTCCTGAAACCCAATGAATTCCCCATTTCTGATCTACCACTTTCTATTTACATTCTGCAATTAAACTCATGTAATCACCCCGATCCCTTTTTTAATTTCAGCAATTTAGCTTCTCGCTCTTTAATTCATGCAATTTAAGATTCCGCAATTTCAATTTCTTGCCATTTACGCTTCCAGCCAATTTTACATTCCGCAATTCTCATCTAAATCTTGATTCCGCTCAACTAGAACACACTTCTAATCCGAATTGCTCACTCAACCAATCCTTGTGGGATTCGACCTCACTCTATTGTGAGTTTTTACTTGACGATAACCGGTGCACTTGCCGGAAGGAATTTTTGCCGATCGTGCAATTTCCTAAAATCGTAGCATCAAGTTTATGGCGCCGTTGCCGGGGATTGGTTTTCGATTGACAATTCTCAAATTGGAAGTTAACTAGATTGAGCATTTTTCTTGTTTTGTTAATTCAGTTCAAGTTACTTGTTGAATTTTTAATTTCTGCACTCTGTTACTTGCTTTCTTTCTTTATGCCTTTAAATTCAAGCAACTAACTCACTGACTCACTAACTATTTGAATTAATTCCTCAATTGCTCTAACCATACTCTTCCATTAACCAAGAGTACTTCACTTGTTTGTTGCCTGTGCTGTGTTCTTGTATGACAGGTAGGAGAAGAGAGACATCAACTCATCCATATACTGAACCAGAGAGGACCCTTCATAAACTTAGAAGGGAAGCAAGAGGGAAGAGAGTACTGGGAGAAGAAGAATCTGAAGGAGAATCTGAGGACAATTTTGAGGAAGCTCTAGATCTCAACATGGATAGAGAAGTTCACAACCATGAGAGAGCTGATGGAAACAATGCCATTCCCGAGAGGAGGGTTCTTGGTTCATACATAAACCCAACCTCTGGGAATTGTGGTAGCAGCATTCAGAAACCACCCATTCAGGCCAACAATTTTGAACTCAAACCACAGCTAATATCACTGGTGGAGGATCATTGTTCATTTGGTGGGAGTGCTAATGAAGATCCAAACCAACATCTCACAAAATTCCTGAGAATTTGCGACACTGTGAAGTCCAATGGAGTCCAGGAAGATGCCTATAAACTGCTCTTGTTCCCATTTTCACTTAGGGACAAGGCAGCTAAGTGGCTGGAATCATTCCCAAGGGGAAGCCTAACAACCTGGGATGAGGTGGAAAGCAAGTTTCTGGCACGTTTTTACCCTCCACAAAAGGTCAATAGGCTTTGATCTGAGGTTCAGACTTTTAGACAACAAGATGGTGAAACTCTCTACGAGGCATGGGAGAGGTTCAAGGAGTTGACAAGGAAATGCCCACCAGACATGTTTCATGACTGGGTGCAATTGCATATTTTCTATGATGGACTTTCTTATGAATCAAGGAAGGCTGTAGACCATACATCAGGAGGTTCATTGAACAGGAAAAAGACTGTGGAAGAAGCCATTGAAGTGATTGAGACAGTGGCTGAGAATGAGTACTACTATGCTTCAGAGAGACACAACACTAAGGGAGTCATGGAGCTGAACCATGTTGATACAATTCTAGCCCAAAACAAGGTGTTTGCCAAGCAACTAGCAGAGCTCACCAGGAAATTAGGAACAAATCAAGTGGCTGCGATACACACACAAGATCAAGAGGAGGTAAGCACTGAAGGAGGTGATTGGGAAGAGGCCAACTATGTGGGAAATCGACAAAGGCAACCATATGATCCACATTCCAACACTTACAACCCAGGCTGGAAAAACCACCCAAACTTTGGGTGGGGAAACCAGCAAACCCAACCACAAAATCACAAACCTTACAACTCCAACCAACATAATAATTCCACATACCAAAACTCCAACCAAAAATCATACCAAGCCACACAAAACACCTACTCCCAACCACCATATCATGGCCAAAATAATCAACCTGCCCAACCTAATCCGAACCAACAATTTCAAGATCAATTAAACAGGATAGAAAGAATGCTTGCAACCATGGGTCAAGACATAACCGAATTGAAAGCCTTTAAGGAAGAAGTAAATTCTAACTTGCAAAACCAAGGAGCTGCCATCCAGAAGTTAGAAAATCAAATTGGGTATTTGTCTAAGCAAACCCCTGGGCCAAGCGTTTCTCATGCCGCCAAGGCTATTGCAAGGGAAGAATGTAAGGCCATAACCCTCAGAAGTGGAAAGAAGCTAAAGGAGATCTCAAAGGAAACCACAGAGGATGAAGCAAAGGAAAATGTGAGAGACAAGGAACAGGGACAATCTTTTACACCGTCTGCAACAAAAGAAAACGAAAAAGAGGTCCTGAAGCCTTATACACCCAAAGCACCATATCCTCAACGTTTGATGAAAAGTGAAAAGGATGGCCAATTCTCCAGATTTTTGGAGATTTTCAAGAAGCTTCAAATCAACATTCCGTTTACTGAGGCAATAGAGCAAATGCCACTCTATGCAAAATTCTTAAAGGAATTAATGACCAAGAAGAGAAGCTGGAGAAATGAGGAAACTGTGTTGTTGACTGAAGAATGCAGTGCCATCATTCAACACAAATTGCCTCAGAAATTGAAGGATCCAGGCAGTTTCCAAATCCCCTGCATCATAGGAGAAGTCATGGTGGAGAAGGCCTTGTGTGACTTAGGGGCCAGTATCAATTTGATGTCTCTAACAATGATGAGAAGAATGAAGATTGAGGAAGCCAAACCAACAAGAATGGCTCTCCAATTGGTAGATCGAACTTTTAAATTCCCTCATGGGATAGTTGAGGATTTGTTGGTGAAAGTGGGAGATTTTATATTTCCTGCTGATTTTGTGGTGTTAGATATGGAGGAAGAAGCCAAAGCTTCGATAATCCTGGGAAGACCCTTCTTAGCTACTGCTGGAGCCATCATAGATGTCCAAAAGGGTGAACTCACTCTTAGACTACATGATGAGCAATTGGTGTTTAACGTATTCAAGGCAATGAGCTATCCATCAAAATCACTAAAGGAATGCATGAGGGTGGATGTAGTGGACATTGCAGTACAAGAAACCTTTGAGGAAACAACAAAGGAAGTGGCAGAGGAGGAGTTCACCAAGGATATTGAAGTTAGTGACATCAAGGCTGCTGAAACAACCATGCCAAGCATGCCAGAGAGAGTGAAAGAAGAGAAGGAAGCACCAAAACCTGAGCTCAAAGCATTGCCCCCTAATCTCAAGTATGCATACTTGGGTAGTGATGAGAGCCATCCTGTTATCATTAGCTCTGCCCTGAGCCAAGAACAGGAAGAAGAATTGATCAAGGTGCTACAAACTCATCAAGATGCCATTGGATAGACCCTAGCTGATTTGAAGGGGATAAGTTCATCCATATGCATGCATAAAATCTTGTTAGAAGAAGATGCTAGACCCTCCATTCAAGCTCAGAGAAGATTGAATCCCGTCATGAAAGAAGTGGTACAAAAGGAGGTCATGAAGTTATGGCAGGCAGGGGTAATCTACCCCATTTCTGATAGCCCATGGGTTAGTCCCATCCATGTAGTTCCCAAGAAAGGTGGCATAACTGTGGTGCCAAATGAGAGGAACGAACTCATACCCACAAGAACTGTCACTGGGTGGAGGATGTGCATAGACTACAGGAAGCTCAATGAAGCCACCAGAAAAGATCATTTCCCACTCCCATTCATGGATCAGATGCTTGAAAGGCTTGCAGGACATGCTTACTATTGCTTTCTGGATGGATACTCAGGCTATAATCAGATAGTAGTTGATCCAAGAGATCAAGAGAAAACATCATTTGTTTGTCCATATGGAGTTTTTGCTTATAGACGCATGCCCTTTGGATTGTGCAATGCACCTGCCACTTTCCAAAGATGCATGCTGTCCATCTTTTCGGACATGATTGAAAAATTTATTGAGGTTTTCATGGATGATTTTTCTGTGTTTGGAGATTCTTTTCCTAGCTGCCTACACCACCTTGCCTTGGTGCTTAAGAGATGCCAAGAGACCAACCTAGTATTAAACTGGGAAAAGTGTCATTTCATGGTCACAGAAGGAATAGTCCTTGGCCACAAAATCTCTAATAGAGGCATTGAGGTGGACAGAGCTAAGGTGGAACTCATTGAAAAACTACCTCCACCAAGTAATGTCAAGGCAGTTAGGAGTTTTTTGGGACACGCTGGCTTTTACAGAAGGTTTATTAGAGACTTTTCTAAAATAGCCAAACCTTTGAGTAATTTGCTTGTCTCTGATACACCCTTTGTATTTGATAAAAATTGCATGGTAGCCTATGAACTTTTGAAGCAAAAACTTTCCTCTGCACCTATCATTGCCCCACCTGATTGGAACTTACCTTTTGAACTGATGTGTGATGCATCAAACCTTGCTATTGGGGCAGTGTTAGGACAAAGGAAAGACAATTTGGTACATGTGATTTATTATGCCAGTAAAGTCTTGAATGATAACCAAAGGAATTACACAACCACTGAAAAAGAACTCTTGGCAATAGTCTTTGCATTTGACAAATTTAGATCCTATCTCATTGGATCTAAAGTCATTGTCTTCACTGATCATTCAGCTTTAAAATACTTACTTGCTAAACAAGAATCCAAACCAAGACTTATTAGATGGGTTCTTTTGTTGCAGGAATTTGACATTGAAATCAAAGACAAGAAGGGTGTAGAGAACAAGGTGGCAGACCATTTATCAAGGATACCATGTGAAGAAGGAAGCACACAAAGCACACATATAAATGAGTGCTTTCCTGATGATCAACTCATGGTAATTCACAAAGCACCCTGGTTTGCAGACATAGCAAACTTCAAAGCCACTGGGAGTTTGCCGTTGGAATTTAACAAGCATCAAAGGAAGAAATTGGTAAATGATGCCAAATACTTCATCTGGGACGAACCATACTTGTTCAAAAAATGTTCGGATGGCATACTCAGAAGATGCATATCAGAGGAAGAAGGAAGGAAAGTCTTATGGGACTGCCATGGCTCCACTTATGGAGGACATTTTGCAGGAGAAAGAACAGCAGCTAAGGTGTTGCAGTGTGGTTTTTATTGGCCCACTATCTTCAAAGATGCAAAGGAACTAGTGAAACACTGCCATGAATGCTAGAAAGCGGGGAACCTGCCAAGAAGAAATGAAATGCCACAACAATTCATTCTGGAACTTGAATTGTTTGATGTATGGGGGATAGATTTCATGGGACCCTTTCCCACCTCATACTCAAATAATTATATTCTTGTGGCAGTAGACTATGTCTCCAAATGGGTTGAAGCAATAGCAACTCCAACCAATGATAATAAGGTAGTCATGAACTTCCTCAGAAAACACATTTTTTGCCGTTTTGGGGTTCCAAGAGCAATCATCAGTGATGGAGGAAGCCACTTC
The DNA here is from genome assembly GCF_014773155.1 of Arachis stenosperma. Lineage (NCBI taxonomy): Eukaryota > Viridiplantae > Streptophyta > Magnoliopsida > Fabales > Fabaceae > Arachis > Arachis stenosperma. The sequence continues at coordinate 86,664,965 of NC_080377.1, forward strand.
TGTAACAAACCATTAGAGGCATTGCTTCTAAAATATGGATTCAAACACAAGGTAGCCACACCATACCATCCACAGACAAGTGGGCAAGCCGAAATATCTAATAGGGAACTCAAAAGAATCCTGGAAAAGACTGTGGGAACTTCAAGGAAGGACTGGTCGATTAAGCTAGATGATGCTCTTTGGGCATATAGGACAGCTTTCAAAACACCAATTGGAATGTCTCCTTACCAACTAGTATATGGAAAAGCTTGCCATTTGCCACTGGAGTTAGAGCACAAGGCATTCTGGGCCTTGAAACTCTTGAACTTGGACAGCAAAGCTGCTGGAGAAAGAAGGATGTTGCAAATTCAAGAGTTGGAAGAATTCAGAGCTGAAGCTTATGAGAATGCCAAAATTTACAAAGAAAGAGCAAAGAAGAAGCATGACAGCAACATAGCCCCAAGGAAATTTGAAGAGGGACAAAAAGTATTGCTCTACAATTCTAGGCTGAAGCTATTTCCAGGGAAGCTAAAATCAAGGTGGTCTGGACCATTCCTTGTCACCAAGGTCTCCCAATATGGACAAGTAGAAATCATGGAAGAAAAGTCACAACGAACCTTCACTGTGAATGGTCAAAGACTCAAACATTACTTGGGAGATGTAGAGGAGAAGGACAAGGTTAAATATCACCTCAACTGAGGAAGCTGACCGTCAAGCTAATGACGTTAAAGAAGCGCTTGTTGGGAGGCAACCCAACCTGAGGTAATACTCCCTTGCTGTTTCTTTTATTTGTTTCAATAAAAAGGTGAAGTAGTTTCTGTGCATTGCAAAGAATTAAGTTTGGTGTTTCACACCAAACAATGAATTCGTGGATCAATAATTCAAAGGGGAATGTGTGACTTTAAGTTTGGTGTTTCACCATACAAATCAACTGAACACAACAACCTTTGAATTATATGAAAGGAACAACCATTCTAAGCAATCACAGAAATGCTTAAAAATTCTTAGCAGCAACTTCATTCCAAGGAGAATTCAAGGATTCAAAGAGCAGAGGAGTAAGTAGGAGACTAAGTTTGGTGTTCACACACCAACTTAAGACTCAGACACTTGCCCATACATAGTTGAGCTAACCATTCAAGTGCTTGAGAAGCAAGCAACTTCATCACTCTTTGCAGGAAAGGAAATAAGGATCTTAGAAAGAACATGAAGCAACAACTAGGAGAAGAAGGAGAAATCAAATTGTTTCCTGGCAACAAAGAGAAAACAAGAAATTTCACAAAGTGGTGTTGTTCCTTGACCATTCTTTAAAAGGCAAACAAAAGCATGCTTGTTCTGGTCTAAACTGTAATTGTTGAATCTTTCTGGAATGTGAAGTTTTTAGTATGAGTGTTGGTTTACTGCTTTGAATAAAGTGAATGCCTAGATGTTTGGATATAACTTCACCTTCTTAAACAAATGCTTGCCATGCTTGTTTTGTTTCAAAAAAAAAATAAAAGAAAAGTTTGAACAAAAGTAACTTGGCTCAATTAGTGACAAATCAAGTAGAATTAAGTGGTGGTATGCATGCTTGATTGTTTAGTCAGATCACTGGAAATTGAGTGTAGAATTATCATTTTTGTGTAGAAGTTTGAATACTGTCTATGGATCTTGATGAATAAATGTCTTTGGCCATGAAAAAGAAAGAAAAAGAAGAAGAAAAAGCCACTGAAAAAGGGCAACCAAAAAGCAAAAAAATTGAGAAAATAAGCTAGGCACCAATGGTTTGAACTTCTGAGACAAATGCCTGTGATGTTTATGTATTACGGATATGCTTGGATGAATAGGTTCTGAGGAGTGTTTCAACACTTGGTAACTTGGGTTAACTAACTCGGGATTATCAACCAAAAGTCCATTATCAAGAGCAACCTAGATACAAAGCATTTAGTCACACAAAGAGGTGCTGGGCACCAATGTCTCAAGAAGAAACGTGAACTAAAATGCCTGTAGTTGATATGTGTAGTGCACTGATAAGAAAAAGAAAATGCCAAAGGCTTGTGCAACACATGACACTGAGCAAACAAGGAGCAAAGGAGCTCTAAGAAATAGAAAAACAAAGAAGGGAAAAGTGCCAAGGACATAAGAATAACAAGAGGCCATAGCAGTGTTTGGTGGATGCAATGAAAAAGTGATAATCTTACCTGATAAGAATGAAAAAGTGATGCTGCAACTTTCTGCATAAAACCCTTCTAATGAACTTCAAATGCTTGCTAATATAGCCAATGTAATTGCTTTCTATTTCATACTTTCTTCTCAAATAACTCAGGACTTGCTTAGGGACAAGCAAGTATTAAGTTTGGTGTTGTGATGCCAAGGCATCTTAGGCTAGTTTCACTAGCATTTTTCTGTTAGTTTTAGTTGTTTTATGCATTTTCTTGAGCTTAAAGTAACCAAGAATGGTTAAATGAATAACAAAGCAATAAACCATCCAAACAGTATGATTTTGATGCAAATTTCATGAGTTTTTAGTTATATTACTTGAATGCTATGAATGAAAGATTTCTCATGAAATTTTGCAAGACTTTGATGCAGTTGTTTGGATGATTTCAGGGAAGAAGAGGCTAGGCAAGGAAGCAACAAAATCAATAAAGGAAGCTTGAATATCACATGTGGAGTTTAAGCTCCAGTTTAAGCTCCAGTTTAAGCTTAAACTGGAGCTTAAACGCCAAAATCATGAAAGCTGAGGAAAGGCTGAAAGTGGCGTTTAACCTCCAGTTTAACCTTAAACTGGAAGTTAAACGCCAGAATTGAAAGCACCAGGGAGCCATTTCCACGTTTAAGCTCCAGTTTAACCTTAAACTGGAGCTTAAACGTGTTCGACCATTCTCCTCCAGGGTTGTGTTTTGCATTTCCACGTTTAAGCTCCAGTTTAAGCTTAAACTGGAGCTTAAACGTGTTCGACCCAATTTTCCTCCAGGGATTGCCTTCCTCATTTCCACGTTTAAGCTCCAGTTTAAGCTTAAACTGGAGCTTAAACGTGTTCGACATTCCACCCTCCAGGGTTGCCTTATTCCATTTCCACGTTTAAGCTTCAGTTTAACCTTAAACTGAAGCTTAAACGTGTTCGACATTCCATCCTCCAGGGTTGCCTTATTCCAATTCCACGTTTAAGCTTCAGTTTAACCTTAAACTGAAGCTTAAACGTGTTCGACTTATATCACCTCCAGGAGTGTCCAACGTTTAAGTTGCAGTTTAAGCTTAAACTGCAACTTAAACGCCACTAATTGAAAAAGGTTTCTGGGCCAAAGATATTGCAGTTTAAGTTAGCATTTGAGCACAAACATTAACTTAAACACACTCTGGTATGAAACCCAATTGAATATCATGGTTTATGGGATTGGGCCTGAAGAATTGATGAGTCTGGAATTTCAATTTGTTGAGTCATGTGTCAGTACTTGATTATCACTAAGTTGGCTCAATGAATATTACAGAATTGGATCAGCAGCCTCATCAGGATTATGGATCATAAACCCAAGGCAAAAGGAAATCAGGAAAAGGCCTCAAAGCCCAAGAAACACAACAGAAGCTCAATTTAGAAAGTGTATAAATAGGATAGAATTTAAGTTTGAGAGAATTTTTGGAAATCGGAGAACTTTTGATCATTTTTCTAGTTTTCATACTTTTTGTAATTGAATTCAGAGCTATGACTCACTAAACCCCCTTTCATTGGGTTAGGGAGCTCTATTGTAATTCAATGAATCAATAATAGTTTTTATCTTCTTCTTCAATCTTTTCTCTTGAATTTTTGTTAGAAAGCTTCTCGATCTAATTCCATTGGTTAGTTGTCTTGGGAAAGAAACTATCCATAATTGGAATCCTTCGGAACCTTGGGAAAGGAATGGAGGATTCATGCTAGAGAAGCTTTCTCACAGTGAATTGGATTGGGGTTTGGATGGATATTGTGACATGTAATCCTACCAAATTGTGGTTCATGAAACTGTGTGGTATAATCAGTGATCGAGCATCATCTCTTCTTATGAACATTTATACCAAGGGATTGGGAATTTGTTTGTTTTTAGAGAGAATTGGTGAGCCAAGGGATTGGGATCCAATCATATAAGATTGCCAAGCAAAATTCAATGAACGCATTGGTTGAGGAAGGGATAAAAATGTTTTGATTCGGAGATCTCAATATCTCCTGAAACCCAATGAATTCCCCATTTCTGATCTACCACTTTCTATTTACATTCTGCAATTAAATTCATGCAATCACCCCGATCCCTTTTTTAATTTCAGCAATTTAGCTTCTCGCTCTTTAATTCATGCAATTTAAGATTCCGCAATTTCAATTTCTTGCCATTTACGCTTCCAGCCAATTTTACATTCTACAATTCTCATCTAAATCTTGATTCCGCTCAACTAGAACACACTTCTAATCCGAATTGCTCACTCAACCAATCCTTGTGGGATTCGACCTCACTATATTGTGAGTTTTTACTTGACGATAACCGGTGCACTTGCCGGAAGGAATTTTTGCCGATCGTGCAATTTTCTAAAATCGTAGCATCACCATTATTGCAAGTTAGAAGGCTGACAGCTCGGTGGTTTCCATTCCAATGCTGGAATTGACCAATGGCTTTAAAGTTGCGACCTTGAGGGGCTAAATTCTGAACAAAGTCTCTTTGTAAATCCTCCCTATGACTTGCTCGAGCTATTGCCAACTTCTTTGAACATTCTTCCACTAGTTTACTTTTATTCACTAGTTCAGCAAAATTTCGTATCTCTAGCGGAACAACAGAATTCATCAGTTCTTCTCGGAGTCCTCCTTCAAACTTTAAACACTTCCATTCCTCAAAGTCTACTGGGTTCCCTTGACAAATCTTGGAGAAACGACACAAGTCATCGAATTTACGGGCATACTCAGCAATAGTCATATCCCCTTGTTTCAGCTGCATAAGCTCCATCTCCTTGGCATCACGTGCTGCTCTCGGGAAATACTTCTTATAAAATTCATCCCTAAAGGTATCCCAAGGAATGTCATTTTCATTCTGTTGCAGTAGTCGCTGTATCCCTTGCCACCAATGCTCCGCTTCTCCTTCCAGCATATAAATAGCGAACTCCACGTGTTGGCCTTCCGGAACATGTTGCGCTCGCAGTGATCGTTCGATACCTCGAAACCAGTTGTCAGCATCGGTCGCAACGAGTGTACCTTTAAACTTAGGCGGGTTAACCTTTAGAAAGGTCGCAAGGGTCATAGGTCTTTCAGGATGCCCTAAGTTGTTCTCATCATTCCTACTATCTTCCCCATGCTCATTCTCATTCCCGTTTCTCACTCCAAGACGGTCAACAGCCCTAGCCGCTGCAACTGCAGCCTCACACACTGCCTCAGCTACATCGTTCATGGTAGTCATAAACATTTCCTGTTCTCTCTCTCGGTTATCACTAGGGGTTCCTTCTCGCGCACTCCGTCTCTGTGGTCTCATTGTAGTCCTGTTCACACCAAACAATCGTTATTAAGGTGATCAGTCTCAATACCTCAAGTTAAGTGTGAACATTCCCAAAATAAAAACACAGAAACGATCATGCAACACATATCATTGAGATATCCTATAAGCATGAGACACACAACAGAGTATGCAATGAAGCATAGTCAGTCCACTCCCCAGGCTCTACTGGGAACGAACTACTCTGATACCAAATTGTAACGACCCAATTTCTTGTACGTCATGATCATACTAGAAACTGAGCGCTACCAACTTGTCTTCCTAATTATTATCTATTATTTATCATATGAGCCTGATTCGTTGTTAAAAACGTAGTTAATTTGTGAGGTACTTTTTTTTTTGAAAACATTTGGATTAATAAACAGAATCATTCATAAGCAATTCACAAATAATAATAGATAAAACAGATATAAACAACCACACATAAATACATCTCAAGTAGTTGATAACATTCCGTGATCCAGCTTTATTAGAACATAGACCGTTAGTTAAAACACCCCTAGATATAGCTAAATAATAACTATATACATATATATACATACAACATCCTAGGCCCTGACCTGTTCAAGAAGTCCCTAAGCTGGCGCCCAGGCTAGCCTAGACTCTATACTCACCTAGTCCCTCTAACCTACTAAAGCGAGAGAAAATACGTTCTAGGTCTTCTAAACTCAAGTCAGGTGGAACGTCATCAAAAGGTGGAAGGTCGTATACTACTCCTCTGCATGATCATATGACATCAAAGAGCATCTCTCAAGTACTTCATCGAGTGGCCACATAACAGCAACATCGTACGAAGGAGTTAGGCTAAAGTTTGTAGATAAGCGGGGTGCAGACGTTGGCTGGCCTCACCGTATATACATATGAACAGAGAACGGAATTCACCCTAGACTCAGAAGACTACTTAGAGCGGAATCCTTTTTGCAAACGGTCGTCAGCGAACTACGGAAAGAAACTCTTGTTTCCATCTGAAGGGGGAAGGGAGAGAGAAAGGGTAAGAACTGGGGAGTTCTTAGTAGGGTCGGGGTTGTTAGTTAAGTTCATTAATTCTATGTTGTTTGGCAGATGAATAACAGAATATAGATGAGCAGTAAACAGAAGATAGATAAATTAAAAAATAGAGACAACAGAAAGCAGGACACAAACAAAAGAATACAAGAAAATACAACACAAATACAAAGAATAGAATACAAACAAACAAAGCATACATTTACTCAACAATCATAACAGAGAAAATGCACAACCAAGTATGATGCATGTCTGTCCTATGCAGGCCATGAGCTCACGTGTCGGTTTACATCCTGCATCCCGACATTACCTAGGAACAAGTCCCAGATATGGCTTCCCTTTGTGTCCTTAGTGCATATGTGTCGGTGGTAAGAATACCACTCCTTCGTGACTACCGGCAGTCGGCACAAAGCCCAACCCCATAATATACGCACAAGGGGAAACAGTGATCCTCAGTTCATGGGCGTCCCCGAGATCAATTCACAACAATAAAACAGAGATCTTCAGTTCGTGGGTTATTCCCCGAGATCAATACACAATAACATAGTGATCTTCAGTTCGTGGGTTATACCCGAGATAAACATACAACGATTCATGGGTTATTCCCGTAATCAATGATTATCAGTCAGTGGGTTTTTCCGCTTATAAACAAATAACAATTTATGGGTTTCCCCGAGATTAATGATCATTCAGTTCGTGGGTACTTCCCGAATTCAACCAATTATCAGTTCATGGGTGTTCCCCGTAGTTAAACAATTAACAGTTCGTGGGGTATTCCCGCCTTTTATCGTTTTTCGTTATCCTTTCTCAACCTCAGCAAATCCACAAATCAATCTTCATTTCCTCTTTCCCTTTGAATCCTTAACACATATTCCTAAACCTTTCTTAACTTTCTCTTTGTCTCTTTACTCTGCTCTAATTACTCTGTTTTCTGCATCTCTTTATTTTTCTCTAATTACTATTTCCTTTATATATATGTTACTCTTCTTCTCTTTATCTCTTTTCTCAACTCTGATTATTCTGTTCTCTGTGTTTCCCTACTCTGCTCTGGTTTTCTCTGCTTAACATATATAGTTGAAGCTTATGTAAATTTCAGTATGAATAGTTAGCCTGTCCCAAGTATAGGTTCATTAAGTCTATACTGAAATAGTTTAACTTTTCATATAATACCTAACCCTAGTCGCAACTCAAGTACTATCTAAGTTGCCCTAATTCGTTCACTAATCTCTGTCTGTTTTCTATCATTAAAACTTTACAGACTTTTTATTTGACTTTTATCTTTTCTTCAACCTTTATCTTTTCTTTATCTTTTCCTCACTAACATGTTATTACCACTCCCTAAGTGTTTTATGAAGGTAATTATGAGATTCCGCACTTAAAGTTGTCTTTCTAAAGCTTTTACAGAAAACTGCCTTTTTTGCATTATTTTATTATTTTTATTAAAATATTATTTTTAATTAAATATTATTATTTAATATTTTATTATTATTTATTATTTTATTACTAAATTTTCGAAATTAACTCACTTTTACTTTTAACCTTTAAAATTCACTTTTTACCACCCGTAACTTTTAATATTTCTACTTTTACCACCCTAACTTTCAGAAATTACCAAACAACCCCTAAAACACACAAAATTTTACTTCCTTGCCCTTTTTAAGATCTAAGGCCTGTTCTTCATTGTTCTTTATCACACTCAAAGTGTTCTTCATGTTCTTCATAAATTCTTCAGATTCTTTCTCTGTTTTTACCCGTTTTTCAGTCTTTTCAGCAACCGATTTTTACTATAATTCATAATAAATTAGCAGCCACTAAAACCCCATCTTTTCTACATGATTTCAACACAAATTGACCCTCAATTTAAGCTTAGGGTTTCGTTTTTCCAGCTGCCCAAGAACATGAACTTTAAAGCTTGAATTTCATCAAATTTCATCAAAATTTCACCAAATTTTCACCAAGAATCAATCATATATGCAACCAATTTTTAGCACAGCCAAATAATACAAAATTCACACATCTCAAACACAAATAATCAAGATTAATTTCGTGACACCCTACCTTGATTTGCTGCCTCAAATCCGGTTACTCTTTCAGGTGGTCCTTAAGCACTTTTTCTTCCTAAATCACATCAAGAACAACTTTAAATCCAAAAATCCTCAACTAACCAAATCTCACTCAGCATGTTAGGAAGTGATTTCTAACCTTAGACTTTCTGAAAAGTCACGTTTCTTGGCCCTCTAGTCAAGTTAAGCATGATTCCTAAGGAAGAACATCAAGAAAACACATGTTTTGCATGGTTTTTCTTGAAAACCGAATTGAAAGGGGAAAGGAACAGCCATCTCACCTTATTTCCAGCCTTGATAAGTCACATGGTTATGTAGAGGAAGAAGAGAGGATCATTTTGGTGAAATCGGAGTTTTGATTTGAGTTTTAGTTCAGAAGAAATCAAGCTTTGAAGATTTATGAACCAAGAACTTTCTCTCCTTTTTCTCTTGGTGATTTTCGGCCACAATGAGCAAATGAGGCAGCCTTGGGGGTTTTGGGGGTGTAGGGTGAGTTGTGATTGGTTGGATTGGAGGTGGATTAAAATAATATTAAAATATCTCAGGTGTATAACAACTAAAACTAGGTGTATCAGAACACTCGTAAAAATATCTCTAAAAATTATTTTCTGAGCTACTAGCATAAATGACACTAGTAACATATTTATTATGAGAATAAAACATGTATGATGAGGCCTTAGCATTGCTAAAGTCATCAGAGAGTGCTGGTGCTAAGCTGCACCAGTAAACCGTAAACCCGGTTAAACCGATTTTCTGTTTTTAACAAAAACAGACCAGGTAACCTTATAATATCATTCAAGAAGCTTCTAATACTCATATAATGATGATATTACCCTATTATCTCTCTTCTCTCATGAATCGAGTCCGGTTCGTCAAACTGAGACTATTTACGAAAAACCGGATCAAAACTCCTAACCGATACTGTTCAAAAACTATGTTCTTCGTGACTGCGTTATCGAGCTTGACTCGGAAAAGGTTCTAGCTTAAAGATGACATAATGACAATGAGGATTGAGATACTTGATGATATATCAAAGGTTCTCCTTTTACCGATCCTCCGGAGTTCTCCGTATCTTTAGAAAAGATCTCACGTACTCGAAAATTAGGGTTGTTACATTCTACCCTCCTAAAAGAAAATTTTGCCCTCAAAATTTGAGGCGTAGGTAAAAAGTTGCAATGACATCTGACTTAAGCAAATTCTTAGCATAGAACTTACCTCAAGCGATAGATCCAAACTTTATAGTGTTGCCAGCAGACTCATCTACCATTCTTTTCCGACAGTCTCTTGCCCGATGTCCTTCCTTATTACAATAGTAACATAAACCTGTTCTAACCCGGCAAAGCCTACTACCATGGTTCTTTCCACAAGTTGGGCATATTACACCATTCTGAGCTTGGTTAGGTTGACTCTCATGTCCTTGTCGAATGTCACGGTTATTGTCACTACCATTATTGCAAGTTAGAAGGCTGACAGCTCGGTGGTTTCCATTCCAATGCTGGAATTGACCAATGGCTTTAAAGTTGCGACCTTGAGGGGCTAAATTCTGAACAAAGTCTCTTTGTAAATCCTCCCTACGACTTGCTCGAGCTACTGCCAACTTCTTTGAACATTCTTCCACTAGTTTACTTTTATTCACTAGTTCAGCAAAATTTCGTATCTCTAGCGGAACAACAGAATTCATCAGTTCTTCTCGGAGTCCTCCTTCAAACTTTAAACACTTCCATTCCTCAAAGTCTGCTGGGTTCCCTTGACAAATCTTGGAGAAACGACACAAGTCATCGAATTTACGGGCATACTCAGCAATAGTCATATCCCCTTGTTTCAGCTGCATAAGCTCCATCTCCTTGGCATCACGTGCTGCTCTCGGGAAATACTTCTTATAAAATTCATCCCTAAAGGTATCCCAAGGAATGTCATTTTCATTCTGTTGCAGTAGTCGCTGTATCCCCTGCCACCAATGCTCCGCTTCTCCTTCCAGCATATAAGTAGCGAACTCCACGTGTTGGCCTTCCGGAACATGTTGCGCTCGCAGTGATCGTTCGATACCTCGAAACCAGTTGTCAGCATCGGTCGCAACGAGTGTACCTTTAAACTTAGGCGGGTTAACCTTTAGAAAGGTCGCAAGGGTCATAGGTCTTTCAAGATACCCTAAGTTGTTCTCATCATTCCTACTATCTTCCCCATGCTCATTCTCATTCCCATTTCTCACTCCAAGACGGTCAACAGCCCTAGCCGCTGCAACTGCAGCCTCACACACTGCCTCAGCTACAGCGTTCATGGTAGTCATAAACGTTTCCTGTTCTCTCTCTCGATTATCACTAGGGGTTCCTTCTCGCGCACTCCGCCTCTGTGGTCTCATTGTAGTCCTGTTCACACCAAACAATCGTTATTAAGGTGATCAGTCTCAATACCTCAAGTTAAGTGTGAACATTCCCAAAATAAAAACACAGAAACGATCATGCAACACATATCATTGAGATATCCTATAAGCATGAGACACACAACAGAGTATGCAATGAAGCATAGTCAGTCCACTCCCCAGGCTCTACTGGGAACGAACTACTCTGATACCAAATTGTAACGACCCAATTTCTTGTACGTCATGATCATACTAGAAACTGAGCGCTACCAACTTGTCTTCCTAATTTTTATCTATTATTTATCATATGAGCCTAATTCGTTGTTAAAAACGTAGTTAATTTGTGAGGTACTTGTTTTTTTTTTGAAAACATTTGGATTAATAAACAGAATCATTCATAAGCAATTCACAAATAATAATAGATAAAACAGATATAAACAACCACACATAATTACATCTCAAGCAGTTGATAACATTCCGTGATCCAGCTTTATTAGAACATAGACCGTTAGTTAAAACACCCCTAGATATAGCTAAATAATAACTATATACATATATATACATACAACATCCTAGGCCCTGACCTGTTCAAGAAGTCCCTAAGCTGGCGCCCAGGCTAGCCTAGACTCTATACTCACCTAGTCCCTCTAACCTACTAAAGCGAGAGAAAATACGTTCTAGGTCTTCTAAACTCAAGTCAGGTGGAACGTCATCAAAAGGTGGAAGGTCGTATACTACTCCTCTGCACGATCATATGACATCAAAGAGCATCTCTCAAGTGCTTCATCGAGTGGCCACTGACAAACCCCGATTTGACGGTTTATCTTGTATTGATTTTAGGGGATTTTATAACCTTTTACCCTCATTTATCCATTGAAATAGCATGGTTTTGTGATTGTCTCCTTATTTGTGCTTAGATGTGAAAACATGCTTTTTAACCCTTAATTTGATGGTTTTAATCTCCCTTTGATTCCACTAGATGCCTTGATATGTTTGTTAGTGATTTCAGATTGAAAAGGCTAGGAATGGATCAAAGGAGTGAAGAGGGAAAGCATGCAAAGTGGAGAAATCATGAAAAGTCAAAGAAGTTGAACTCGCCCATGGACGCGCGCGTGCACCTGGCACTTGCGCGCACCTGCGAATCACTCCATGGACGCGTCGGTGTTGGTTTATGATTTTTTAATGAAAACGTGGCCAACGAATTCTGAAGGGTTGTGGGGCCCAATCCCAACCAACTTTGGCGCCAAAGATGCTATTTAAAGCCAAGGATTGAAGAGAAAAGGGGATTCCATTCATTACACACACATTAGGATTAGTTTAGAAGTAGTTTCTAGAGAGAGAAGCTCTCACTTCTCTCTAGAATTAGGATTAGGATTAGGTTTAGTTCTTAGATCTAGGTTTTACTCTTTGCTTCCTTCTACTTCTATCTCTGAATTCTTTGTTGCTACATTCATCTTCTTCTACTCTTTTGTTGTAATTTCCTTTATGTTGTTCTTATACTTTGTTGTAGATCTACTATTGTTCCTTCTACATTCTTTCAATTCAATAAGAGGTAATTCATAATAATTGTTCTTCTTTGCTTTTCCATTGTTAATCTCTTGCCTTTGTAGTTAGATCTCTCTTTAATTCTTGCAATTTATGTTGTTTACTTTTATTGCACTCTATGTGTTTGTTAAAATGTCTCTTTTAGTTTTAGTGTAGATTTTGTTCCTCTTGGCCTAGGTAGAGTAATTAGTGACACTTGAGTTATCTAATTCCTTTGCTGATTGATAATTGGAGAGATTGCTAATTGGTTTGGAGTGCACTAAAGCTAGTCTTTCCTTGGGAGTTGGCTAGAACTTGTGGCTCAAGTCAATTCATCCACTTGACTTTCCTTTCTTTAGTAAGGGTTAACTAAGTGGTAGCAATGAACAATTCTCATCACAATTGAGAAGGATAACTAGGATAGAACTTCTAATTTTCATACCTTGCCAAGAGCCTTTTATAGTTGTTAGTTTACTTTCTTGCCATTTATCTTTCATGCCTCCATCAAAACCCCAAAAATAACTCATAACCAATAACAAGACACTTCATTACAATTCCTAGGGAGAATGACCCGAGGTTTGAATACTTCGGTTATTAATTTTAGGGGTTTGTTACTTGTGACAAACAATCTTTTGTATGAAAGGATTATTGTTGGTTTAGAAACTATACTTGCAACGAGAATTCATTTGTGAAATTCTAAACCGTCAAAAATCCAATCATCAAAATGGCGCCGTTGCCGGGGAATTGCAATGGTGTTTGTTATTGGTTATTGTATATATGTGAATAGTGTGAATATGTTTGCTTTTGTTAGCTCTTGCTAGTTTTAGGATTTAATTTTCTTGCTTCTTATTTGATTTTGTTTTCATTTTCCTCTTGCTATCATGAATTCTCATCTTGGCTATGAGTTTGGTTATCAAAATGTTGTAGGAAATGAGGACTATAATGAAGATGTGTATCAAGAATGGGACAATCAAAGGTGGGAGGAACCATATGCATATGATCAATCTTCATGGCATCAACCTCCACCAATGCACTATGAAGAAGAGCCATTTTTTGATGCATATCAATCCAATGGCTATGGTGAATCTCCTTGTGACTTTCAAGAGCCACCACCATATGCTTATGAATCCCCTCCTCAACATGGCCCCCAACCACACTCACAAGCCTCTTTTCACCAACCACCTTCATATGACCCTAATCCATATCCATCCTACCAACAACCATATGAGCCATATGAACCACACATAGAGCTACCACCACCCCAACATCAACATTTTCAAGAGCCACCCCCTCCACATTATTACCAAGATAAACCACCTCCAATATACGAAAATTTTCAACCACAAGATGAATACTACTTTCCACCACAACCTCCCATGGAAGAATACTCATATCCATTGATCCAAGAGCCACATGATCCTAATCATATTATCCAAGAGGAACAAGAGTCAAGGGATCATCTCAAGGAAGCATTGGATCAATTTCAAGCAACCATGGAGTGTGTTGTGCAACAAGTGGAAAGAATGGAAAATATTGAACCACCACAACTCTACCAAGAAGAACCACTTTCCTACTATGAACCCTTTCCCCAAAATGATGAATCCTTCCAACCACCCCAATCTCTAATGGATGAAACCCTTGGTGTTCTTGTTCAAGGGCAAGAAGAGATGAAAAGGGATGTGCAAAATTTCATGGCCACCTTGGATGCGGTAACAAATCAATTAGCCTCCCAATGCTTGAACACTCAAGGAACTCCCATGGCTACATGTGGAGAATCAAATGAAGAACATAGCATGAAGGAGAGATTGAAAACTCCGGTGGGAAATGAAGGAAGTTGCTTTGTATTAGAACAATTGGAGGAAGCTTTAATTGTTGAAGACAAGGAAGAAGTGGTAGAAGACTTAGGAGATGCGGAGCCTCCATAGGAACATAGAGTTGAAGAAAACCCCTCCAAGATGATTGAAATTGATGCTAGGGAGGAAAGTGCACACCTTCCAAGGCATACCCTATATGAAGACTTGGATGGGATAGAGAAAGAATTGAGTTTCCTTGGAGATGAAGATCAAACATCAAGTCTTAGTGGTGAAGAATCCTTTGAGCATGAAGAACCTTCTCCAGTTGGATTTAAAAACGTTGAGGAGGTAAATTTTTATCATCCTCCCTATTATGATTTGAGTAAAGGAAAAGGTTTAGATAAAATTGTTGAACAAAGGATTGAGATCAAGAGATCTTGTGAAGAGGTGAAAGTCCCTAGAAATAGAAGAACGAGGGTTGGCTATGCTTTGTCAAGATCTTTGGAAGCATCTTTTCCTAGGTTGCCATCTATACCTTCCTTTGAGTGGGTGAAATTCATTTCTATTGGTTTTATTATCCCACTTGAATATGGTTTGCTAGAAATGGATGGCCAACTTAGGGAAGTTTGCGGGATGAAGCGTAAGCGGAAAAAGTTTTGTGGTGGGCATTGCAAATCAAGGCTCATTATGGTTGATGCATCAAATATGAGATATAAAGGATGGAGTAGTGCTCAAATAGATGGGTCTAGAAGGATTGTTGGGCACTTTATAGAGAATTCACCTTACTCACCACCCGGTTGGACTAATAATGATGATCAACCTCAAGACGGGTGTGAAAACAAAGTGTGGGACCCCGGATCACAAAAAGAGGATCAACTTTGGGAGCCCCAAGCTTGTGAAGAACTACATCAACACTTGGTGCAACAAATAAGAAGTCTTGGGGCACAATGGAGAACCAAGCATTGGTGGGAGTTCCAAGATGGGTACAAGCACAAGCCACCTTGAGAGGAGCTCCCCATCAGTCCAACTTAAGGACAATAAACAAAAGTGCTAGGTGGGAGACACCCCACCATGGTAAAATCCTTCCATTTTCTCTTTTGTACATATTGGTAGAACTAGTTTAATTTCATGTTTAGATTAGTTGGTTGAGTTTAATTAGTATTTTAACATGTTAAATAAGGTTTTAGGGTGTTTTGGTAGTAGCTTGGAGGTTTGGAATGCTTGGATTGGTGCAAAAACATAGCAAAAATTTTTGAAAAAAACAGAACACCATCCACGCGTGCGCGCACATGACGCGTACGCGCACCTGAGCATTTTTCGACTACCCACGCGGACGCGCACTGTACGCGTACGCGTGGATGCAAAAATTCTACCCCAGCCAAAAACCCGAGAGTTAGGCCTGCACTGTACGAACATTGGGCCTAAGGCACAAGTCTATGCACGCGTGCGCGCACCTGGCGCGTACGCGCACATGATCTTAAATTGGCAATGCACGCGCACGCACACTGTGCGTGCGCGCGTCGATTGCACGATCCACACTCCTGGTACTTTTACCCGAGAGTTGTGCCAAACTTGCGCCGACATTATGCCTCCGGCCTAACTCGATGCACGCGTGTGCGCACCTGGCGCGTACGCGTCCTTCAACCAATATGCACATCGACGCGTAAGCACACATGACGCACACGCGTCGGTAAAAAAAAAAAGAGTTTTTTTCTCCCCTTCCATTTTATTTTGCTTATCACATTCGCATACTGCTATTCTTCCCATTTTCATTTAGTTTTTGTAGCATGTTTTCGTTTTTTTTAGTCATTTTAATAATGGTGTTGCATCTTCCTACTCAATTGTTGAGGATTCATTGCATTACTTTGTTGTTTCTTGGCTTATTTCATATTGTTGGGTGATGTTTCTCTTCAAATCAATGCTCAATCTTTTATGCATTCTTTGTGCATTGATATGACCTTCTATTATCTTTCATGGCCCACTCTCTCTTGTTCGAACTTGATGCTCATCATGCTCTTCATGCTTTAACTTTACTCTTGCATCGAGCTTAATGATATGCCCTAGCTTACATTGTTTTCTCACTCACATGCCTAGCTAACATGTAGTAGGGAATCATACTCTTATTTGGCATTAGCCCCCGCCTATGTTCTAATTGCCTTGATATCTTTGTTATAGGCTTAATTTTCTTTCTTTCCTTCCTTTTGGGTTGGCCACCAATACGGAAGGAAAGGAAAGTTTCTAAATGGGGCAACAAACAAGTCATCCGCACAACCTTTTAAAGGAGCTCATCAATTGCAGCAACCCGTCCACCCTGCTCTTCTTTGTATGCACCGAGGACGGTGCAAACTTTTAAGTGTGGGGAGGTCGTCCGACCGATCGGCTATTTTGGGTGACAAGTTTCTAATTCCAACACTTTCGCATTTCATTCTAGGATTTTAGGATTTTTACTTGCATTCTCTTAATTTTTGCATATGTATACTGATGAGCGGATAATTTATACGCTTTTTGGCATTGTTTTTAGGTAGTTTTTAGTAAGTTCAAGCTACTTTTAGGGATGTTTTCATTAGTTTTTATGTTAAATTCACATTTCTGGACTTTACTATGAGTTTGTGTGTTTTTCTGTGATTTCAGGTAAATTCTGGCTGAAATTGAGGGATTTGAGCAAAACTCTGAAAAAGGCTGACAAAAAGGACTGCTGATGCTGTTGGATTCTGACCTCCCTGCACTCGAAATGGATTTTCTGGAGCTACAGAACTCCAAATGGCGCGCTCTCAACGGCGTTCGAAAGTAGACATCCAGAGCTTTCCAGCAATATATAATAGTTCATACTTTATTCGGAAATTGACGACGTAACTTGGCGTTGAACGCCAAGTTCATGCTGCTGTCTGGAGTTAAACGCCAGAAAAACGTCATGATCCGGAGTTGAACGCCCAAAACACGTCATAACTCGAAGTTCAACTCCAAGAGAAGCCTCAGCTCGTGGAATGATCAAGCTCAGCCCAAACATACACCAAGTGGGCCCCGGAAGTGGATTTATGCATCAATTACTTACTCATGTAAACCCTAGGAGCTAGTTTATTATAAATAGGATGATTTATTAATGTATTAGATATCTTTGATCTCAGTTTTGTTTTAATCTTCATCTTAGGGGATCATTGATCACGTTTAGGGGGCTGGCCATTCGGCCATGCCTGAACCTTTTACTTATGTATTTTCAACGGTGGAGTTTCTGCACACCATAGATTAAGGGTGTGGAGCTCTGCTGTACCTCAAGTATTAATGAAGTTCTATTTTCTTTTATTCGGTCTCTATCTTATTCTTATTCCAAGATATTCATTCGTACCCAAGAACATGATGAATGTGATGAGTTAGATAACCCTCATTATTATTCTCACTTATGAGCGCGCGTGATTGACAACCACTTCCGTTCTACATGCAAAGAAGCTTGAATGTGTATCTCTTAGATTCCCCAACAGAATCTTCGTGGTATAAGCTAGATGGATGGCGGCATTTATGAGGATCCGGAAAGTCCAACCTTGTCTGTGGTGTTCCGAGTAGGATCCTGGGAATCCGGAAAGTTTCACCTTGTCTGTGGTATTCCGAGTAGGATTCCGGTAATGAATGAATGTGACGTGCTTCAAACTTGTAACCTGCTGGACGTTAGTGACAGACGCAAAAGAATCAAGGGATTCTATTCCAGTAGGAGCGGGAACCAACCGGTGATTGGCCGTACTGTGACAGAGTGCGTGAGCATTAGCTTTCACTGCGAGGATGGGATGTAGCCATCAACCATGGGTGATGCCTCCAGACTGGTTAGCTGTGCGAGTGACAGCCGCATAGGATATTTTCCCGAGAGGATGAAAGTAGCCACAGCTGATGGTGAACCCCTATACAAAGCTTGCCATGGAAAGGAGTAAGAAGGATTGAGTGGAAGCAGTAGGAAGGCAGACGTCCGTGAGTCATACAGCATCTCCATACACTTATCTGAAATTCTCACCAATGAATCTACATAAGTATTTCTATCCTTTTTATTATTTATTTTCTATTTTATTATTCCTATCCTCGAACCCATAAATAATGTTTAATTCGCCTGACTGAGATCTACAAGGTGACCATAGCTTGCTTCATACCAACAATCTCTGTAGATTCGACCCTTACTCACGTAAGGTTTATTACTTGGACGACCCAGTACACTTGCTGGTTAGTTAAACGGAGTTGTGAATTCCAATAAAGAAAATAAACAGTGCCCTAAGAGTATATTCATTCAAAATCCAAGAAACATATAATGATGATCACAATTTCGTCCACCAAGTTTTTGGCGCCGTTGCCGGGGATTGTTCGAGTATGGACAACTGACGGTTCATCTTGTTGCTCAGATTAGGTAATTTTCTTTTCAAAATCTTTTTTTCAAAATTTTTCTTTTATTTTTCGTGTTTTTAAACTTTATTTTCGAAAACTAATAATAAAAATCCAAAAAAAATTAGAAAATCATAAAAATCAAAAAAAATATTTTGTGTTTCTTGTGTGAGTCTTGAGTCAAATTTTAAGTTTGGTGTCAATTGCATGTTTTAAAAATTTTTTTTTGCATTTTTTCGAAAATCCCATGCATTCATAGTGTTCTTCAAGATCTTCAAGTTGTTCTTGACAAGTCTTCTTGTTTGATCTTGATGATTTCATGTTTTGTGTTGTTTCTTGTTTTTCATGTGCATCTTTGCATTCATATTTTCCAAGCATTAAAAATTTCTAAGTTTGGTGTCTTGCATGTTTTCTTTGCATCAAAAATTTTTCAAAAATATGTTCTTGATGTTCATCATGATCTTCAAAGTGTTCTTGGTGTTCATCTTGACATTCATAGCATTCTTGCATGCATTCATTGTTTTGATCTAAAAATTTCATGCATTAAGTATTTTTGTTGTTTTTCTCTCTCATAATTAAAAATTCAAAAATCAAAAAAAATATCTTTTCCTTGTTTCCCTCCAAAATTTCGAAATTTTGGGATTGACTTGGTCAAAAATTTTCAAAATTAGTTGTTTCTTACAAGTCAAGTCAAAATTTCAATTTTAAAAATCTTATCTTTTCAAAATCCTTTTCAAAAATCATATCTTTTTCAATTTTTTTATAATTTTCGAAAATTTCAAAAAAATCTTTTTCAAAATATTTTTCAAAATCTTTTTCTTATCTTTATATTAAATTTTCGAAAATTAGCTAATAATTAATGAGATTGGTTCAAAAATTTGAAGTTTGTTACTTTCTTGTTAAGAAAGGTTCAATCTTTAAGTTCTAAAATCTTATCTTGTAGTTTCTTGTTAGCTAAGTAATTTTAAAAATTGAATCTTTTTCAAAATATCTTTTTATTAAAATTTTTTTATCTTATCTTTTATTTTAACTTTTTCAAAAATTTTATATTTTCAAAATTTGATCTCAAAATATCTTATCTAACTTCTTATCTTCTTATCTTTTTAAATTTTGAGTTCAAATCTTTTTCAATCAACTAACTAACTCTTTGTTTGTTTCTTATCTTTTTCAAAACCACCTAACTACTTCTCTCTCTTCTATTTTCGAAAATATCTCACTCTTTTTCAAAAATTCTTTTTAATTAATTAATTGTTTCATGTTTTAATTTTAATTACATTTTATTTTTAATTTTCGAAAAATTACTAACTCCTTTTCAAAAATTATTTTCGAAAATTCTCCCTCCTCTTTTCTTCTTCTATTTAATTATTTAATTACTAACACTTCTCTTCACCTCTCTTCATCCAAAATCCGAATCCATTCTTCATTCTTCTACCCCTTTCTCTTTCTACTAACATAAAGGAATCTCTATACTGTGACATAGAGGATTCCTCTTCTTTTCTTGTTTTCTTCTCTTTCATATGAGCAGGAACAGGGATAAAGGCACTCTTGTTGAAATAGATCCAGAACCTGAAAGGACTCTGAAGAGAAAATTAAGAGAAGCTAAATTACAACAATCCAGAAGAGACCTTCTTGAAATTTTCGAACAAGAGAAAGAGATGGCAGAAGAAAATAATAATAATAATGCAAGGAGAATGCTTGGAGACTTCACAAAGCCAACGTCCAAGTTTGATGGAAGAAGCATCTCCATTCCTGCCATTGGAGCCAATAACTTTGAGCTAAAGCCTCAACTAGTTGCTTTAATGCAACAAAACTGCAAGTTTTATGGACTTCCATCTGAAGATCCTTACCAGTTTTTAACTGAGTTCTTGCAGATCTGTGACACTGTAAAGACAAATGGAGTTAATCCTGAAGTCTACAGACTCTTGCTTTTCCCTTTTGCTGTAAGAGACAGAGCTAGAGTATGGTTGGATTCACAACCCAAGGATAGCCTGGACTCATGGGATAAGCTTGTCACTGCATTCTTAGATAAATTCTTTCCTCCTCAAAAGCTGAGCAAGCTGAGAGTGGATGTTCAAACCTTCAAACAAAAAGATGGTGAATCCCTCTATGAAGCTTGGGAAAGATACAAGCAGCTGACCAAGAGATGTCCATCTGACATGTTTTCAGAATGGACCATATTAGATATATTCTATTATGGTCTCTCTGTGTTTTCGAAAATGTCACTAGACCATTCTGCAGGTGGATCTATTCACCTGAAGAAAACGCCTGAAGAGGCTCAAGAACTCATTGACATGGTTGCAAACAACCAGTTTATGTACACCTCTGAGAGGAATTCCGTGAATAATGGGGTACCTCAGAAGAAAGGAGTTCTTGAAATTGATGCTCTGAATGCCATATTGGCTCAGAACAAAATGTTGACTCAACAGGTCAACATGATCTCTCAAAATCTGAATGGATTGCAACATGCATCCAATAGTACTAGAGAGGCAGCTTCTGAAGAAGCTTATGATCCTGAGAACCCTGCCATGGCAGAGGTTAATTACTTAGGTGAACCTTATGGAAACACCTATAACTCATCATGGAGAAATCATCCTAATTTCTCCTGGAAGGATCAACAAAAACCTCAACAAGGTTTTAACAATGGTGGACGTAATAGGCTAGGCAATAGCAAGCCATATCCATCATCTTCTCAGCAACAGACAGAGAATTCTGAACAAAACAATTCTAATTTAGCAAATATAGTCTCTGATCTGTCAAAGGCCACTTTTAGTTTCATGAATGAAACAAGATCCTCTATTAGAAATCTGGAGGCACAAGTGGGCCAGCTGAGTAAGAAAGTCATTGACACTCCTCCCAGTACTCTCCCAAGTAATACAGAAGAAAATCCAAAAGGAGAGTGCAAGGCCATTGATTTAATCAAAGTGGCCGAATGCACCAAGGAGGAGGAGGACGAAAATCCCAGTGAGGAAGACTTCCTGGGACGTTCCTCAAGCAAGAAGGAGTTTCCTATTAAGGATCCTGAGGAATATGAGGCTCATCTAGAGACCATAGAGATTCCTTTAAATCTCCTTCTGCCATTCATGAGCTCTGAAGAATATTCATCCTCTGAAGAGAATGAAGATGTGACTGGAGAGCAAGTTGCTCAATACTTAGGAGCTATCATGAAGCTGAATGCCAAGCTGTTTGGTAATGAGACTTGGGAAAGTGAACCTCCCTTGCTCATTAGTGAACTAGATACTTGGATTCAGAGAACTCTACCTCAAAAGAAACAAGATCCTGGCAAGTTCTTAATACCTTGCACCATTGGCACCATGAGCTTTGAGAAAGCTCTATGTGATCTTGGGTCAGGGATAAATCTTATGCCACTCTCTGTAATGGAGAAGCTGGGAATCATTGAGGTACAACCTGCCTTGTTCTTATTACAATTGGCAGATAAGTCCATAAGACAAGCTTATGGAATAGTGGAAGACGTGCTAGTAAGGGTTGAAGGCCTTTACATCCCTACTGATTTCATAATCCTAGACACTAGGAAGGAAGATGATGAATGCATCATCCTAGGAAGACCTTTCCTAGCCACAGCAGGAGCTGTGATAGATGTCAACAGAGGTGAGTTAGTCCTTCAATTGAATGGGGACTACCTTGTGTTTCAGGCACATGGCCATCCCTCTGTGACAAAAGAGAGTAAGCATGAAGAGCTTCTCTCAGTTCAGAGTCAAGAAGAGCCCACACAGTCAAACTCTAAGTTTGGTGTTGTGAGGCCACAACCAAACTCTAAGTTTGGTGTCCGAACCCCATATCCAAACTCTAAGTTTGGTATTGGGAATACCACACTTAAGTTGACCTGATCATCTTGTGGCTCCATGAAAGCCACTGTCAAGCTATTGACATTAAAGAAGCGCTTGTTGGGAGGCAACCCAATTTTATTTATCTAATTTCATTTTATTTTGTTTCTTTGTTATTTTTGTGTTTAATTAGGTACATGATCATGAGGAGTCACGAAAAAAATCAAAAAAATTAAAAACAGAGTCAAAAACAGAAAAAAAATTTTTCACCCTGGAGGACGCATGGGCTGGCGTTCAACGCCCAGAAGGTGCATCTGGCCGGCGTTCAACGCCAGAACAGAGCACCATTCTGGCGCTGAACGCCCAAAACAAGCAACAACCTGGCGTTAAACGCCAGGATGGTGCACAGAGAGGACAAACTGGCGCTAAACGCCAGAAACAAGCATGAAACTGGCGTTCAACGCTAGAAACATGCATTACATGGGCGTTGAACGCCCAGAATGTGCACCAATGGGCGTTTAAACGCCAGAATGATGCACGAAGGCATTTTACATGCCTATTTGGTGCAAGGATGGAATTCCTTGACACCTCAGGATCTGTGGACCCCCACAGGATCACCTCAGGATCTGTGAACCTCACAGGATCCCCACCTACCTCACCCTCTCTCTCTCTCCCCATTCATGGTCATCCCTTCTGTTTTTCATTCACCACTCACCCTTTCCCATAAACCCCACTCACCTTCAAAATTCAAAATTCTTTCCCACCCAATCCCACCCATATAGCCGAATCCATCTCCCCTCACTCACCTCTATTTTTTCTTCTTAGGGCGAGCATTAATTAATGGCACCTAAGGCCAGAGAAACCTCAAAGGGAAGACAAAAGCTTCCACCTCTGAGTCATGGGAGATGGAAAGACTCATATAAGCTGGAATAGCTCAGTTGGGTAGAACATGTGGCTGCAAATCAAGAGATCCCTGAGATACCTCAAGGGATAAGTTGTCCTCCACACAAATATTGGAAGCAACTAAGGGTGGAACATCATGAGCACTCCATCATTCCAAGAAATAAGAGAAGATCAAAGAGCAATGAGGGAGGAGCAACAAAGGCAAGGAAGAGACATAAATGAGCTCAAAAAGCACCATTGGACCTTCAAGAAGGCGCCACCTTCACTCAGGTGGATTCATTCCTTGTTCTTTATTTCTTTCTGTTTTCGGTTTTTAATTATTGTGTTTATCTATGTTTTGTGTCTTTATTTCATGATCATTAGTATGTAACCATGCCTTAAAGCTATGAATAAAATTCATTACTCCTTCACCTCTCTTAAAAGAAAAATGTTTTAATTCAAAAGAACAAGAAGTACATAAATTTCGAATTTATTATTGAATTTAATTTAATTATATTGATGTGGTGACAATACTTTTTGTTTTCTGAATGAATGATTGAACAGTGCATATGTCTTTGGATATTGTTGTTTATGAGTGTTAAAATTGTTGGCTCTTGAAAGAATGATGAACAAAGAGAAATGTTATTGATGATCTGAAAAATCATGAAATTGATTCTTGAAGCAAGAAAAAGCAGTGAAAAAAAAATGGCTAAAAAGAGTATATAGAAAAAGAAGGAGCAATAGAAAAAGCCAATAGCCCTTAAAACCAAAAGGCAAGGGTAAAAAGGATCCAAGGCTTTGAGCATCAATGGATAGGAGGGCCCAAGGAAATAAAAATCCAGGCCTAAGCGGCTAAATCAAGCTGTCCCTAACCATGTGCTTGTGTCATGAAGGTCCAAGTGAAAAGCTTGAGACTGAATGGTTAAAGTCGTGATCTAAAGCTAAAGAGTGTGCTTAAGAGCTCTGGACACCACTAACTGGGGACTCTAGCAAAGCTGAGTCACAATCTGAAAAGGTTCACCCAGCTATGTGTCTGTGGCATTTATGTATCCGGTGGTAATACTGGAAAACAAAATGCTTAGGGCCACGGCCAAGACTCATAAGTAGCTGTGTTCAAGAATCAACATGCTTAAATTAGGAAATTCAATAACACAATCCAAAATTCTAAGTTCCTAGAGATGCCAATCACTCTGAACTTCAAAGGAAAAAGTGAGATGCCAAAACTGTTCAGAAGCAAAAAGCTACAAGTCCCGCTCATGTAATTAAATTAATATTCATTGATATTTTGACTTTATAGTATATTCTCTTCTTTTTATCCTATTTGATTTTCAGTTGCTTGGGGACAAGCAACAATTTAAGTTTGGTGTTGTGATGAGCGGATAATTTATACGCTTTTTGGCATTGTTTTTAGGTAGTTTTTAGTAAGTTCAAGCTACTTTTAGGGATGTTTTCATTAGTTTTTATGTTAAATTCACATTTCTGGACTTTACTATGAGTTTGTGTGTTTTTCTGTGATTTCAGGTAAATTCTGGCTGAAATTGAGGGATTTGAGCAAAACTCTGAAAAAGGCTGACAAAAAGGACTGCTGATGCTGTTGGATTCTGACCTCCCTGCACTCGAAATGGATTTTCTGGAGCTACAGAACTCCAAATGGCGCGCTCTCAACGGCGTTCGAAAGAAGACATCCAGAGATTTCCAGCAATATATAATAGTCCATACTTTATTCGGAAATTGACGACGTAACTTGGCGTTGAACGCCAAGTTCATGCTGCTGTCTGGAGTTAAACGCCAGAAAAACGTCATGATCCGGAGTTGAACGCCCAAAACACGTCATAACTCGAAGTTCAACTCCAAGAGAAGCCTCAGCTCGTGGAATGATCAAGCTCAGCCCAAACATACACCAAGTGGGCCCCGGAAGTGGATTTATGTATCAATTACTTACTCATGTAAACCCTAGGAGCTAGTTTATTATAAATAGGATGATTTATTAATGTATTAGATATCTTTGATCTCAGTTTTGTTTTAATCTTCATCTTAGGGGATCATTGATCACGTTTAGGGGGCTGGCCATTCGGCCATGCCTGAACCTTTTACTTATGTATTTTCAACGGTGGAGTTTCTGCACACCATAGATTAAGGGTGTGGAGCTCTGCTGTACCTCAAGTATTAATGAAGTTCTATTTTCTTTTATTCGGTCTCTATCTTATTCTTATTCCAAGATATTCATTCGTACCCAAGAACATGATGAATGTGATGAGTTAGATAACCCTCATTATTATTCTCACTTATGAGCGCGCGTGATTGACAACCACTTCTGTTCTACATGCAAAGAAGCTTGAATGTGTATCTCTTAGATTCCCCAACAGAATCTTCGTGGTATAAGCTAGATGGATGGCGGCATTTATGAGGATCCGGAAAGTCCAACCTTGTCTGTGGTGTTCCGAGTAGGATCCTGGGAATCCGGAAAGTTTCACCTTGTCTGTGGTATTCCGAGTAGGATTCCGGTAATGAATGACTGTGACGTGCTTCAAACTTGTAACCTGCTGGGCGTTAGTGACAGACGCAAAAGAATCAAGGGATTCTATTCCAGTAGGAGCGGGAACCAACCGGTGATTGGCCGTACCGTGACAGAGTGCGTGAGCATTAGCTTTCACTGCGATGATGGGATGTAGCCATCAACCATGGGTGATGCCTCCAGACTGGTTAGCTGTGCGAGTGACAGCCGCATAGGATATTTCCCCGAGAGGATGAAAGTAGCCACAGCTGATGGTGAACCCCTATACAAAGCTTGCCATGGAAAGGAGTAAGAAGGATTGAGTGGAAGCAGTAGGAAGGCAGACGTCCGTGAGTCATACAGCATCTCCATACACTTATCTGAAATTTTCACCAATGAATCTACATAAGTATTTCTATCCTTTTTATTATTTATTTTCTATTTTATTATTCCTATCCTCGAACCCATAAATAATGTTTAATTCGCCTGACTGAGATCTACAAGGTGACCATAGCTTGCTTCATACCAACAATCTCTGTGGATTCGACCCTTACTCACGTAAGGTTTATTACTTGGACGACCCAGTACACTTGCTGGTTAGTTGAACGGAGTTGTGAATTCCAATAAAGAAAATAAACAGTGCCCTAAGAGTATATTCATTCAAAATCCAAGAAACATATAATGATGATCACAATTTCGTCCACCATATACACAATAAGCTTAGTCAAAATAATGGAATTTTTCAAGATTTCTATCTATAGGGCACCTTAATTGATTTGAGTAAAAACTTTTCATAGAACTTGCTTGAATTATATATATTGTGGATCATGTTTTGAGCTAAGAACACAAGCTTGTGAGATTTGAGCCTAATGGTGTGGTTACATCTTATAACCATTTATTTTCCTTCTTGTGTGCATTATTCTCTTCCTATGATTGTAATCTTTGATTTGTTTGATTCTTTATGTCCATTATTTTGTGTATTCATGCATTTATATGATTGAGGCCATCATTTCATTAGCTCACTAATCCAAATAGCCAACCCTTTTATATTCCTTTGTTAGCCAATTTGAGCCTACGATTAACCCACTTATTCTTAATTTTAGCACATTACAAGCCTTAAAGCGAAAAACAATAAATGTCCTTATTTGGATCTTTGATTAGCTTAGGCTAGAGTGTGTGAGTATCATTCAAGTGTGGGAACCTTGGGACATTGGGTGAATAAAAGGGTAATTTTGTATTGTTATTAAAAATATTGGGAATTGGGTACATACTCATGTATTGATCAAACGTAAAACCTTATGCATTGAGATTCTTGTATATAAAAAAATGAGAAAAAAACAAAAGAAAAAGAAAAGAAAAAAAAACGAAATATAGAAAAAGAAAGAAAAAGAAGAAAAAGAAAGAAATAAAAAGGGGACAAAATGCCCCAAAGCAAGCCCAATAAGGGTCAATGCATAAGTGTTGTGAAATAAAAAGGAATACATGAGTATGTGAAAAAGTGAGGAATGGGTAGTTATATTAGAACTTAATTGTATAGGATGTCATAGGTTAGGTGGGAAGTTTAAGCTTATCAAAGATTCAAATTTCAAGCTCACATGACCAAATATGCATCCTACCTTGACCCTAACCCCATTACAACCTATGAAAAGACCTCATGATATATGTATGCATGTGGTGCACGAAATTGCAATCACACTTTTGCAATCCCGCACAACTAACCAGCAAGTGCACTGGGTCGTCCAAGTAATACCTTACGTGAGTAAGGGTCGATCCCACGGAGATTGTCGGCTTGAAGCAAGCTATGGTTATCTTGTAAATCTTAGTCAGGATATCAGAAATTATCAAGGTTGATTGTGAAAAGCAAAAGAACATGAAATAAGTACTTGTTATGCAGTGATGGAGAATGGGTTGAGGTTTTGGAGATGCTCCATCTTCTGAATCTCTGCTTTCCTACTGTCTTCTTCATCAAACACGCAAAGCTCCTTCCATGGCAAGCTGTATGTAGGGTTTCACCGTTGTTAGTGGCTACCTCCCATCCTCTCAGTGGAAATGTTCAACGCACCCTGTCACGGCACGGCTATCCATCTGTTGGTTCTCGGTCAGGCCGGAATAGAATCCATTGATTCTTTTGCGTCTGTCACTAACGCCCCGCCTGCTAGGAGTTTGAAGCTTGTCACAGTCATTCAATCATTGAATCCTACTCAGAATACCACAGACAAGGTTTAGACCTTCCGGATTCTCTTGAATGCCGCCATCAGTTCTAGCTTATACCACGAAGATTCTGATTAAGGAATCCAAGAGATATCTACTCAATCTAAGATAGAACGGAGGTGGTTGTCAGGCACACGTTCATAGTTGAGAATGATGATGAGTGTCACGAATCATCACATTCATCCGGGTTAAGAACAAGTGATATCTTAGAATGGAAGCAAGCATGATTGAATAAGAAACAGTAGTAATTGCATTAATCCATCAAGACACAGCAGAGCTCCTCACCCCCAACCATGGGGTTTAGAGACTCATGCTGTAAGAAGTACACAAAGAAACGTGTAAAGTGTCATGAGGTACCGATACAATGTCAAAAGATCCTATTAATAGTAAGCTAGTAACCTAAGGTTTACAGAAATGAGTAAATGACAGAAAAATCCACTTCCGGGCCCACTTGGTGTGTGCTTGGGCTGAGAATTGAAGCTTTCATGTGTAGAGACCTTTTCTGGAGTTAAACGCCAGCTTTCATGCCAGTTTGGGCGTTTAACTCCAAGTTTTATGCCAGTTCCAGCGTTAAACGCTGGAAATTCTGAGGCTGATTTGCCACGCTGGTTTGGGCCATCAAATCTCGGGCAAAGTATGGACTATTATACATTTCTGGAAAGCCCAGGATGTCTACTTTCCAATGCCATTGAGAGCGCGCCAATTCGGCTTCTGTAGCTCCAGAAAATCCACTTCGAGTGCAGGGAGGTCAGAATCCAACAGCATCTGCAGTCCTTTTCAGTCTCTGAATCAGATTTTTGCTCAGGACCCTCAATTTCAGCCAGAAAATACCTGAAATCACAGAAAAACACACAAACTCATAGTAAAGTCCAGAAAAGTGAATTTTAACTAAAAACTAATAAAAATATACTAAAAACTAACTAGATCATACCAAAAATATACTAAAAACAATGCCAAAAAGCGTACAAATTATCCGCTCATCAGCATGCATGAAATATTTGGAAAACAAAATTCATTGTCACCACATCAAACTAATTCAACTAGTTTCAAGGATAAATCTCGAAATCCTGTACTTCTTGTTCTTTTGTGATTAAAGCATTTTTCATTTAAGAGAGGTGATGGATTCATAGGACATTCACAGCTTTAAGGCATAAAATTTCAATTTTATTAATTATGAATTAAGAACAAGACTCAAAGATAGATATAAGATGAGACTAAAAAAAGATAAAAATAGAGAACAAAACAAAAAAAATGCAAAAAATAGGCTCCTAATGATAGAGTTTTTCACAGAGTTAGGACTCAACAACCTTGATTTTGAGAAGTGGATGCTCCCTCAACTTGAGAGGAGAGCTTTTGGCGTTTCATCTCTTGGAGTTCACGCCCCTGCTTCTCTTGTTCCTTCAGCAATTTGCAGAGCATGCAGTTCTGATTCTGCTGTTCTTCCTTAAGTTGCTCCATAGTCTCTTGCAACTTGGTGATAGATGCTTCTAGGCTGGCCCAGTAGCCAATTTCAGGGAATTCAGGGAGGAACTCCTGCGCCCTCCTTTTGATAGAGTTGTCTTGCATTTGTCCTTCCATTGACTTCTTGGTGATTGGATGTTCAATGGGTATGAATTCATCTACTCCCATCTTCACCCCAGCCTCTTTACAGAGCAAGGAGATCAAGCTTGGGTAAGCTAGTTTGGCTTCAGTGGAATTCTTATTTGCAATTGTGTAGATCTCACAAGCAATCACATGATGAACCTCCACTTCTTTTCCAAGCATAATGCAATGAATCATCACTGCTCTCTTGATAGTGACCTCAGAACGGTTGCTAGTGGGTAGTATAGAACGCCCAATAAGTCTAGCCAACCTCTTGCAATTGGTTTGAGGTCTCCCCTCTTGAGTTGGTTTGGGACACCCTTAGAATTGGTTATCCACTTAGTTCCAGGGAGGCATATGTCCTCTAGAACTTGATCCAACCCTTTATCTGCTCTCACCATTCTCCTATTGAAGGATTCAGGATCATCTTGCAGTTGAGGTAATTTGAAGATTTCTCTTATTTTGTCCAGATGGAAGTACATAACTTTCCCTCTGACCATGGTTCTGTAGGTATGGTAAGCAGTTCCAGTCATTCTCTGCTTGTCTGTTAGCCACAGATTTGAGTAGAATTCCTGAACCATATTCCTTCCAACCTTTATCTCAGGATTGGTTAGAACTTCCCATCCTCTGTTTCGAATTTGCTCTTGGATCCCCGGATATTCATCTTCTTTCAGATCAAACTTCACTTCCGGGATCACTGACCTCAGACCCATTATTTTGTGATAATGGTCTTCATGTTCTTTGGTTAAGAACTTCTCTTGATTCCAGAGATTCTTTGGATTATTCTCTTTCTTTCCTCTTAAATTGGTTTGTTTTCCCTTAGGAGCCATAATCTTGATGAATCTTGGCTTTAGTGATCACGGAAAAGCACACCAAACTTAGAGGTTTGCTTGTCCTCAAGCAAAAGAAAGGAAGTAGAAGAGAGAGGAGAAGAGCAAATTCGAATGGTGTGGGGGAATGGTGAGGCCGAACGTGTTTTTATAAGGGGGGGAAGAGATTTCGAAAAAATTGAAAAGAGATTTGAGAAGATATGGAGAGAATTTGAGAAAAGGGTGAGTTTTTGAATAAGATTTGGAGTTGATTTGAAATAGATTTGAAGAATGGTTTTGATTTTTGAAGATTTGAAAGTGAATGATGAATGGTTGAAGTGTGATTTTGTAGAAAAGTATGGGTAAGAAAAGGAAAGTTTGAAAAAATTTGGTTTGAAAACGAAATTGTGGTCCCCCCACCTTTCTGGCGTTAAACGCCCAGAATGGCACCCATTCTGGCGTTTAACGCCCATTCGTTGCCCCTTTTGGGCGTTTAACGCCCAGCCAGGTGCCCTGGCTGGCGTTAAACGCCAGAATTCCTTTATCACTGGGCGTTTTTTCTAAACGCCCAGGATGCTGCACACCTGGCGTTAAACGCCCAGAATGGTGCCCATTCTGGCGTTTAACGCCCAAAATGGCACCTTTACTGGCGTTAAACGCCCAGAATGGTGCCCATTCTGGCGTTTAACGCCCAAAATGTCCCTTACTGGCGTTTTTTCGCCAGTAAGCTCTTTTTCTCTGCTTTTTGGGCTGAATCCTTCTGTAACTCTGTAAATTCCTTCATTTTTGATACTTGCCTTTGTAAAAACAAAACATATAACCTGCTTATGACTGGGTTGCCTCCCAACAAGCACTTCTTTACTGTCTTTAGCTGTACTTTTACTGAGAATCACTCAAGTCTCAGTTTTGAGCATTCCTGCTCAAAATTGCCTTCAAGATAATGCTTGATTCTCTGTCCATTAACAATGAACTTTTTGTCAGAATCAATATCTTGAAGCTCAACATATCCATATGGTGACACTCCTGTAATCACATACGGACCCCTCCACCGGGATTTAAGTTTTCCTGGAAACAATTTGAGCCTAGAGTTGAAGAGCAGAACATTTTGTCCTGGTTCAAAGACTCTGGTTGACAACTTCTTGTCATGCAACTTCTTTGCCTTTTCCTTATAAATTTTTGCATTTTCAAAGGCATTGAGTCTGAACTCCTCTAGCTCATTTAGCTGGAGTAATCTTTTTTCACCAGCCAACTGAGCATCCATGTTTAGGAATCTTGTTGCCCAGTAGGCTTTATGTTCCAGTTCCACGGGCAGATGACAGGCCTTCCCATACACCAGTTGGTATGGAGAGGTTCCTATAGGAGTCTTGAATGCTGTTCTGTATGCCCACAGAGCATCATCCAAGCTCTTTGCCCAATCCTTTCTTCGGGCTATCACAGTCCGTTCTAGGATTCTTTTTAGCTCTCTGTTAGAGACTTCGGCTTGCCCATTTGTCTGTGGATGATACGGAGTTGCCACTTTGTGGCTAATTCCATATCTAACCATAGCAGAGTATAGCTGTCTATTGCAGAAATGAGTGCCCCCGTCACTGATTAGTACTCTGGGAACACCAAACCTGCTGAAGATGTGTTTCTGGAGGAATTTCAGCACGGTTTTGGTATCATTAGTGGGTGTAGCAATTGCTTCTACCCACTTAGATACATAGTCTACTGCCACCAGAATGTAAGTGTTTGAGTATGATGGTGGGAATGGACCCATGAAGTCAATTCCCCATACATCAAACAATTCTATCTCTAATATCCCTTGTTGAGGCATGGCATATCCGTGAGGCAAGTTTCCAGCTCTTTGGCAACTGTCACAGTTACGCACAAACTCTCGGGAATCTTTATAGAGAGTAGGCCAGTAGAAGCCACATTGGAGGACTTTAGTGGCTGTTCGCTCACTCCCAAAATGTCCTCCATACTGTGATCCATGGCAATGCCATAGGATCCTTTGTGCTTCTTCTCTGGGTACACATCTGCGGATCATTCCGTCTGCACATCTCTTAAAGAGATATGGCTCATCCCATAGGTAGTACTTGGCATCTGAAATTAATTTCTTTCTTTGCACTCTGCTGTACTCCTGGGGTATGAACCTCACAGCTTTGTAGTTTGCAATATCTGCAAACCATGGAGCTTCCTGAATGGCAAAGAGTTGCTCATCTGGAAAAGTCTCAGAAATCTCAGTAGAAGAGAGGGACGTCCCAGCTACTGGTTCTATTCGGGACAGATGATCAGCTACTTGGTTCTCTGTCCCTTTTCTGTCTCTTATTTCTATATCAAACTCTTGCAGAAGCAATACCCATCTTATAAGCCTGGGTTTTGAATCCTGCTTTGTGAGTAAGTATTTAAGAGCAGCATGGTCAGTGTACACAATCACTTTGGATCCCACTAGATAAGATCTAAACTTGTCAATGGCATAAACCACTACAAGTAATTCTTTTTCTGTGGTTGTGTAATTCTTCTGTGCATCATTTAGAACACGGCTAGCATAATAAATGACGTGCAGAAGCTTGTTATGCCTCTGTCCCAACACTGCACCAATGGCATGGTCACTGGCATCACACATTAATTCAAATGGCAATGCCCAATCTGGTGCAGAGATGACTGGTGCTGTGACCAGCTTAGCTTTCAGGGTCTCAAACGCCTGCTAACACTGTGTGTTAAACACAAATGGCGTGTCAGCAGCTAGCAGGTTACTCAAAGGTTTTGCAATTTTCGAAAAATCCTTTATGAACCTTCTGTAGAATCCTGCATGCCCCAGAAAGCTTCTGATTGCCTTAACATTGGCAGGTGGTGGTAATTTTTCAATTACCTCTACCTTTGCCTTATCCACCTCTATTCCCCTGCTTGAAATTTTGTGCCCAAGGACAATTCCTTCAGTCACCATAAAGTGACATTTCTCCCAGTTTAAAACCAGGTTAGTCTCTTGGCACCTTTTCAGGACAAGTGCTAGGTGATTAAGACAGGAGCTGAATGAGTCTCCATATACTGAGAAGTCATCCATGAAGACTTCCAAGAATTTCTCCACCATATCAGAGAAGATGGATAGCATGCATCTCTGAAAGGTTGCAGGAGCATTACACAGACCAAAAGGCATCCTTCTGTAGGCAAACACGCCAGAAGGGCAAGTAAATGCTGTTTTCTCTTGGTCCTGAGGATCTACTGCAATTTGGTTGTAACCTGAATAGCCATCCAAAAGCAGTAATAATCATGACCAGCTAGTCTTTCTAGCATTTGGTCTATGAATGGTAAAGGAAAATGATCCTTTCTTGTGGCTGTATTGAGCCTTCTGTAGTCAATACACATACGCCACCCTGTGACTGTTCTTGTAGGAACCAGTTCATTTTTTTCATTATGAACCACTGTCATGCCTCCCTTTTTGGGGACAACTTGGACAGGGCTCACCCAGGGGCTATCAGAAATAGGATAAATAATCCCAGCCTCTAGTAATTTAGTGACCTCTTTCTGCACCACCTCCTTCATGGCTGGATTTAGCCTCCTCTGTGGTTGGACCACTGGTTTGGCATTATCCTCCAACAGGATCTTGTGCATGCATCTAGCTGGGCTAATGCCCTTAAGATCACTTATGGACCACCCAAGAGCTGTCTTGTGTGTCCTTAGCACTTGAATCAGTGCTTCCTCTTCCTGTGGATTTAAAGCAGAGCTTATAATCACTGGAAAAGTGTCACCCTTTCCCATATGCAGCTGTAATGGGGTTAGCATATGACCCCAGAGTCCTTCTGGACTGATCAATCCCACTTAGGTCCATAGTGGATAAAGGGAACTGATATGGATTGCAAATAGATAATTTTGTTTCTTTTTTTTTTTTGAATTAACCGAAAAATAAAATAAAAACAAAAGGAAAATAAAATAAAAAAATTCGAAAATTAAAAGAAAATGAGATCAAAGCAAATTGAAAAGTGAATCAATTAGTTAATTAAAAAGATTTTGAGATTAGCAATTAGAAAGATATGATTGAAAATTTTTATGAAAAAGATTTTATTTTTGAAAAGAGGAAAGAGAAAAACAACAAAATGACACCAAACTTAAAATTTTTAGAAAATCAAACACTAATTTTTGAAAATTTTTAAGGGAAAAACACAAAGAGGACACCAAACTTAGAATTTTTATGGATCAAAAAGGGACTAAGGACATGCAAAATCGAAAATTAAAAGAAAAGCAAAAGCATGCAATTGACACCAAACTTAAAATATGAAACTAGACTCAACTAAAAGACTCTAAACCAACAAAAATAAAACAGTCCTAATCTAAGCAACAAGATAAGCCGTCAGTTGTCCAAACTCGAACAATCCCCGGCAACGGCGCCAAAAACTTGGTGCACGAAATTGCAATCACACTTTTGCAATCCCGCACAACTAACCAGCAAGTGCACTGAGTCGTCCAAGTAATACCTTACGTGAGTAAGGGTCGATCCCACGGAGATTGTCGGCTTGAAGCAAGCTATGGTTATCTTGTAAATCTTAGTCAGGATATCAGAAATTATCAAGGTTGATTGTGAAAAGCAAAAGAACATGAAATAAGTACTTGTTATGCAGTGATGGAGAATGGGTTGAGGTTTTGGAGATGCTCCATCTTCTGAATCTCTGCTTTCCTACTGTCTTCTTCATCAAACACGCAAAGCTCCTTCCATGGCAAGCTGTATGTAAGGTTTCACCGTTGTCAGTGGCTACCTCCCATCCTCTCAGTGGAAATGTTCAACGCACCCTGTCACGGCACGGCTATCCATCTGTCGGTTCTCGGTCAGGCCGGAATAGAATCCATTGATTCTTTTGCGTCTATCACTAACGCCCCGCCTGCTAGGAGTTTGAAGCTCGTCACAGTCATTCAATCATTGAATCCTACTCAGAATACCACAGACAAGGTTTAGACCTTCTGGATTCTCTTGAATGCCGCCATCAGTTCTAGCTTATACCACGAAGATTCTGATTAAGGAATCCAAGAGATATCTACTCAATCTAAGATAGAACGGAGGTGGTTGTCAGGCACACGTTCATAGTTGAGAATGATGATGAGTGTCACGAATCATCACATTCATCCGGGTTAAGAACAAGTGATATCTTAGAATGGAAGCAAGCATGATTGAATAAGAAACAGTAGTAATTGCATTAATCCATCAAGACACAGCAGAGCTCCTCACCCCCAACCATGGGGTTTAGAGACTCATGCTGTAAGAAGTACACAAAGAAACGTGTAAAGTGTCATGAGGTACCGATACAATGTCAAAAGATCCTATTAATAGTAAGCTAGTAACCTAAGGTTTACAGAAATGAGTAAATGACAGAAAAATCCACTTCCGGGCCCACTTGGTGTGTGCTTGGGCTGAGCATT
The DNA here is from genome assembly GCF_014773155.1 of Arachis stenosperma. Lineage (NCBI taxonomy): Eukaryota > Viridiplantae > Streptophyta > Magnoliopsida > Fabales > Fabaceae > Arachis > Arachis stenosperma. The sequence goes on from NC_080377.1 coordinate 86,700,671, forward strand.
GAAGCTTTCATGTGTAGAGACCTTTTCTGGAGTTAAACGCCAGCTTTCATGCCAGTTTGGGCGTTTAACTTCAAGTTTTATGCCAGTTCCAGCGTTAAACGCTGGAAATTCTGAGGCTGATTTGCCACGCTGGTTTGGGCCATCAAATCTCGGGCAAAGTATGGACTATTATACATTTCTGGAAAGCCCAGGATGTCTACTTTCCAATGCCGTTGAGAGCGCGCCAATTCGGCTTCTGTAGCTCCAGAAAATCTACTTCGAGTGCAGGGAGGTCAGAATCCAACAGCATCTGCAGTCCTTTTCAGTCTCTGAATCAGATTTTTGCTCAGGACCCTCAATTTCAGCCAGAAAATACCTGAAATCACAGAAAAACACACAAACTCATAGTAAAGTCCAGAAAAGTGAATTTTAACTAAAAACTAATAAAAATATACTAAAAACTAACTAGATCATACCAAAAATATACTAAAAACAATGCCAAAAAGCGTACAAATTATCCGCTCATCAGCATGCATGAAATATTTGTTGATTGTTAGAAGAAAAACAAATCTTGGAAAGCATGATTAGGGGAGAATTGAGAGAATCGACCCTAAACACTTGAGCGAATAGAGTGCAAACACATCCGGTGAGGGTTTGATGCTCAATTACATGTTTCCACCTATGATCATCTCTTCTCATGCAAGTTTGTAAAAATATTTAATAACTCAATTCAATTGTGGATTAGACTTGCTAGTCCTTAGCCCTTGTGCATATATGCTTCTTGAGAATTGATTTATTTTGACCAAGCAATTGCATTCATTTAGATAGTTGCATATAAGTAGATTGCATTTAGTTAGTTCCATTGAATAAATGCCATACCCTTACTTCATTCTTATTTTAGCATGAGGACATGCTAAGGCTTAAGTGTGGGGAGGTTGACAAACCCCGATTTGACGGTTTATCTTGTATTGATTTTAGGGGATTTTATAACCTTTTACCCTCATTTATCCATTGAAATAGCATGGTTTTGTGATTGTCTCCTTATTTGTGCTTAGATGTGAAAACATGCTTTTCAACCCTTAATTTGATGGTTTTAATCTCCCTTTGATTCCACTAGATGCCTTGATATGTTTGTTAGTGATTTCAGATTGAAAAGGCTAGGAATGGATCAAAGGAGTGAAGAGGGAAAGCATGCAAAGTGGAGAAATCATGAAAAGTCAAAGAAGTTGTACTCGCCCATGGACGCGCGCGCGCACCTGGCGCTTGCGCGTACCTGCGAATCACTCCATGAACGCGTACGCGTGCTGTGCGTGTACGCGTCGGTGTTGGTTTATGATTTTTTAATGAAAACGTGGCCAACGAATTCTGAAGGGTTGTGGGGCCCAATCCCAACCAACTTTGGCGCCAAAGATGCTATTTAAAGCCAAGGATTGAAGAGAAAAGGGGATTCCATTCATTACACACACATTAGGATTAGTTTAAAAGTAGTTTCTAGAGAGAGAAGCTCTCACTTCTCTCTAGAATTAGGATTAGGATTAGGTTTAGTTCTTAGATCTAGGTTTTACTCTTTGCTTCCTTCTACTTCTATCTCTCAATTCTTTGTTGCTACATTCATCTTCTTCTACTCTTTTGTTGTAATTTCCTTTATGTTGTTCTTATACTTTGTTGTAGATCTACTATTGTTCCTTCTACATTCTTTCAATTCAATAAGAGGTAATTCATAATAATTGTTCTTCTTTGCTTTTCCATTGTTAATCTCTTGCCTTTGTAGTTAGATCTCTCTTTAATTCTTGCAATTTATGTTGTTTACTTTTATTGCACTCTATGTGTTGTTAAAATGTCTCTTTTAGTTTTAGTGTAGATTTTGTTCCTCTTGGCCTAGGTAGAGTAATTAGTGACACTTGAGTTATCTAATTCCTTTGTTGATTGATAATTGGAGAGATTGCTAATTGGTTTGGAGTGCACTAAAGCTAGTCTTTCCTTGGGAGTTGGCTAGAACTTGTGGCTCAAGTCAATTCATCCACTTGACTTTCCTTTCTTTAGTAAGGGTTAACTAAGTGGTAGCAATGAACAATTCTCATCACAATTGAGAAGGATAACTAGGATAGAACTTCTAATTTTCATACCTTGCCAAGAGCCTTTTATAGTTGTTAGTTTACTTTCTTGCCATTTATCTTTCATGCCTCCATCAAAACCCCAAAAATAACTCATAACCAATAACAAGACACTTCATTACAATTCCTAGGGAGAACGACCCGAGGTTTGAATACTTCGGTTATTAATTTTAGGGGTTTGTTACTTGTGACAAACAATCTTTTGTATGAAAGGATTATTGTTGGTTTAGAAACTATACTTGCAACGAGAATTCATTTGTGAAATTCTAAACCGTCAGCCACAAAACAGCAACATCGTACGAAGGAGTTAGGCTAAAGTTTGTAGATAAGCGGGGTGCAGACGTTGGCTGGCCTCACCGTATATACATATGAACAGAGAACGGAATTCACCCTAGACTCAGAAGACTACTTAGAGCGGAATCCTTTTTGCAAACGGTCGTCAGCAAACTACGGAAAGAAACTCTTGTTTCCATCTGAAGGGGGAAGGGAGAGAGAAGGGGTAAGAACTGGGGAGTTCTTAGTAGAGTCGGGGTTGTTAGTTAAGTTCATTAATTCTATGTTGTTTGGCAGATGAATAACAGAATATAGATGAGCAGTAAACAGAAGATAGATAAATTAAAAAAAATAGAGACAACAGAAAGCAGGACACAAACAAAAGAATACAAGAAAATACAACACAAATACAAAGAATAGAATACAAACAAACAAAGCATACATTTACTCAACAATCATAACAGAGGAAATGCACAACCAAGTATGATGCATGTCTGTCCTATGCAGGCCATGAGCTCACGTGTCGGTTTATATCCTGCATCCCGACATTACCTAGGAACAAGTCCCAGATATGGCTTCCTTTTGTGTCCTTAGTGCATATGTGTCGGTGGTAAGAATACCACTCCTTCGTGACTACCGGCAGTCGACGAAAATTGGCTCGTGCACTTTTCCGGAAATTTTGAGGGAACCTTGGTAATATTATTTAAAGGCCGCACAAAAAATCCAGGTCAAAAATCGCACGTTTGCTTCGTTTTTCATTTTTATTGAATTTCCGGCTTTTCGGGTGGGAGAAAAATCGGCAAAAAAAAACCACACGGTGTAAATTCACCAAATTTGGTGGATGGAAAGATCTTATTTTTCTAGAGGTTGTCGCAAAAAATGGCAACAAAATTCGACCTCTAGAGCAGTTTGCTTGAGTTGGCTGGTTTCGTTGCAACGGAGGCACCCGCCGTTGCAACGATGGCTCGGAGCGTTACAACGGAGGAGCTGATGACAAGTCAACATATACCCATTTTTGATGCTTTTTCATACAAGAAATTGATGATTTGTGCTTAAATATTGAATGCTTTTTGTACTTAAATGATATATTTTCTTGATATTTTAATTTTATACATCTTGTAGGAAATAAGAAGAAAAAGAAGCAAAGAAGCACAAAAAAAAGGAGAAAAAAAGAGCTTTGGGGTACACTTTGAAGTTGGGGTACACTTTGGAGCCTTAGGCCACGCTTTTAAAAGCGTGGCCCATGACCAAATCAAGGAAGATAAGCAATCAGCGCACATTGCCCTGCCCTTGCCAAGGGCAGGGCAGAATCGTGATGCAAAATTGAGATTGGGAGCAAGAATTTGGCTAAGTCAAAATCTGGGCGCTCACAGCATGACCATGCCTACTTCAAAGGGCTATAACTTGAGCTACAGATGTCCGATTGATGTGCTTCCAGTTGCGTTGGAAAGCTGACATTCAGAGCTTTCCAACGATATATAGAAATCCATATTTGGCGTCCAATTGAGGCAGGAACAAAAGGCATCTTTAAGGGCCAAAAACAAGCGAAAATAAACCAAAGTGCCTCCACCAAGGCTCGAAGCTGGAACCTCACTCCAACACAATGTGGCGCTCAATTTTCTGCCCTGCCCTCTTGGAGAGCAGGGCAATGTCGTGCTCTTCATGGAAAATCAAGAAAAAAATTGATCCTCAAGTGCTTTCACCAAGTTTCGAACCAAGCACCTAAGGGGAGTGAGGAGAGCATCATGGCACGGTCAAGGAAGTGGTGCGCGCACAAGACACACCAAGGCAACATTGCCCTGCCCTCCACAAGGGCAGGGCAGCATCCTCACACACCAAGCTCTCACGCACAAGCACCTTGCGCACCAAGAAGCAAACTCCACGCACCAATGCCGCACCAATTGCTAGCGCCAAGCATCAATTTTCTGCCCTGCCCTCCACAAGGGCAGGGCAGCCTCCTGGGAGCAACATATGGGCCAAAATTCAATTTAATTCAATTCTTCACCAAATTAAATCAAGGCCATCCAAGACCCATTCTTCCTCAAATCCAAGGCAAGCAAAGCCCACTCAACATGACTCAAAGGCACACAGAGAAGCTAGATTAGGAATTTCATTTTGTGAATTTGTTTTTAATTTCAATTTCATTTTATTTTCATTTTGTAAAAAGCCTATATAAAGGCATCACACTCATTTCAAAGGAGGGCTCTTTTCCTTTATTTTTTCTGTCTTAAATCTGGGATTGAGAGTGAAGGAATTCTGTTTCCCTCTTGGTCTAAGATTTCTCTTGTTACTCTTCTGCATAATTCAGTGAATTGAGTTTTGGATCCAAGTTTTTCTCTACGGCTTTCATCTTTCTTTCTTCTTCAATTTGCTTTCTACTTTGATCAAGGAAGGGATTGAGATCTAGACTTGTTTTCTAGTCTCTTCCACCCCTGAGATCTTCAACTTTCCTTTAGCTATTGAAATTGAGCTGCATTTTACTTTCTGTTTTATTCCTCTTCTGCTACATTTACTTTTCTGCAATTTCCTTTCCTGCATTCTCCACTTTCACATCTTTATTCACATTGAGCTTGATTTAATTTCCTGCACATTTACATTTTCTGCAATTTAAATTTCTAGTTGCTTAATCTATTGCTTCCTTTAATTTCCAGCACCCACTCCCCTTTACATTTAATGCAATTTACATTTCTTGTCATTTAAGATTCTTGCAATTTACATTTCTTGCTCTTTAAGTTACTTGCCAATTTACTTTCTGCACTTTAATTTTCCTTGCTATTTACTTTCTGTTGGCTACACTTCATCCAAATTCACTTCAATGTTAGCTTGACTAAACTAATCACTCACTAAAGTTGCTTGATCCATCAATCCCTGTGGGATCGACCTCACTCATGTGAGTTATTATTACTTGATGCGACCCGGTACACTTGCCGGTTGGATTTGTGTGTTGGAAATTCGTTTTTCCGCAAAAACACCATCAAGTTTTTGGCGCCGTTGCCGGGGATTGATTAGATCAACAATGATTAAGTGGGTGAGAAGTCTAGATCAAGCATTTTCTTTTTTTGGTTCTCTGTCTTAAAGTTGAAACCAAGGTGTTTGTGTTTTTGCCTCACTAAGCAAAACTCATATCTGATATGAGTAATTTCAATTTTCATTGGTGTTGTGTTCTACAAAATTCAAATGGAGTTCACCTCATCTTTTAATCAAACAAACTTCATGGGATATTGCCCACCATCACAATATGATTCAAGTCATTATTCTAATGATGGTTGGGAATATCACCAAGAGAATACACATTCTGAGTACTCCAACTCATGGAGGTTTGCTTCAGAACCCCAAGATGAGCAAGAGAATTATGAAGGATACCAACCACCACCACAAAATGATTCATATCATTATCCTCATGGTGGATGGGAGTATTACCAAGAAACTGCAAATTCTGAGCAGTCAAGTCACATGAGAGAGTGTCCGACCTCACCTCCCAGTTGCTCATTTGAAAGTTCTTCATCATTTGATTATGCCTCAACACAAAATTCCCTCCAAGATCCATACAACTCATCTCACCAACCACAAAATTACTCTCAACCTTTATCCTTTGAGCTAGTGGCTGAGGATCCCCTTCAAAAGTCCAGAGAATTATTGGAAAGACAAGAACAAATTATGGAAGAACAAAAACAACACTGGACAGAACAAGAATTCCTCCTCAAGAAAACAGAAGGGCATGTAGAGCAAAGGAAGATTCATTCAGGATCACCAAGTTTTAAGGATGAGGAACAATCTGTGAGTGAAGAAGAGGAAGAAGAGGTTCCTATATCAATTGAAATTTCAATGGAGGAAGAGCAAGATGAGGAGGCTACTGTATCAAGTGAACTTTCAATGAAGAACAAGGTGGTTGAAAATGAAATTGCACTTGAGATGACAAGGGAACATGAAGACTCACAACTCTCACAAACTTTCCTGACCCAACAACTCTCAACACTTGAATCCATGATTGAAAGGTATGAAGAGGAGATGAAGAAAGCTTGGGAAGATCAACAAACCTCCTCCATGAAAGAGCTACTAAAGCAAATGTTGAGTGTAAAAGAGGAAGGGGAAGAACAAGCTAGTGAGGAGGACAATCAAGAACGTCCAAACTCAAGGGAAACAGAGAGGCTCATGAAGGACAAGCTCATTGAACCACCAATTCAAAAGGCTCTGGATGAAGATCAAACTCCAAAAATCACACAGCAACCAATTCATGAATCCAAAGAAGTGATGGCAACTAGCAAGAACACCAATTCTGTCCCTAATCCAGCAAGCAAAATCAATCAAGACATTTGCAAAAGAAAGCTTGCTGAGAGGAAACCAAGAAAGGGGATAAAAGCTGAAACTTCTCCCCCCCTTGAAGTCATTCCTCTTAACCAATTGGAAGAAGAGGAAGAAAGTGAAGAACAACATGTCAAGCTAATGACACTAAAAGAGCACTTGTTGGGAGGTAACCCAACCGTAGGTACATTTCTTCTCCATGCTTTGTTTAAATTTCAATAAATTGGCATATGGTTACATTCTAAGTTTGGTGTTGCCATGCAACACATTGTTTTCAATCTTTTTGGATGATTGCATCAAATCAAAAAATTTGAAAGTGACACACCAAGATTCTAAGTTTGGTGTGCCACCTATTTTTCTATGCAAATCATCCAGCAACACCACTTGTTTACATAATCATAATGCCGCTGCAATGTTATTTTTTTTTTAGTTAGACAATTTTAGTTTTCTTGATTATTTTAGTCATTTCCTTGTTTTTAATGCTTTCTTTTATTAATTGTGTTTGTTAATACATCACCCAAACATCCTTACTCATGATAGATTCTTCACTTGGTGATTGTATTCAACAAATAACAGTTCTTTTGTTTAGTTTTATTTTAAATAAAATTGACATATGATTGCATTCTAAGTTTGGTGTTGCTATGCAACAAAATTTGGTTCCAATATCTATTAGATACTTGCATCAATTCCAAGTGAAAGTGTCACACTAAGTTTGGTGTGCCACTTATTCTTTATGCAAAGTATTGTGCACACCTTCTTATGCTTGCAATCAAATGTCGCTGTCTCTTGTGCCTTGATTGTTATTTTTCATTTTTGCTTGCTTAAAACACATGTGCTACTAACATTTCATTGTGTAAGACATTCATGATCCATCTTAGCCCCATAGCCATTGTTCTAATTGTTGCTTGAGGATAAGCAAGCATTCTGAGTTGGTATGGGAAGGAGAAGAATGGGAGGAAAATGACAACAATAGAGAAGATGAATTGCAAGGTTGTAAAGTTCCTTTTCTTCTCATTTATTTCCAGCACTTTAAATTGCATGATTGTCTTTATATTCTCTGTAAGCATGTGTGGTATGAATAAGCATAGCTTGAATGTTGATTTGTAACATGTTGCCATGCCATTATGACTACCAACTTGAGCTTTGTAAGTTCAAAAGCAAAAAAAAGCATCATGATCATAAACAAACAAGGAATTAAAGAAGAATTTAGCATGTGCATACAAGTATTGGAAAGCTAGTATGATTGATTGTTGCTCAATTGCATTGGATTTTATTTAATTGATGTTTTTCATCTAGTACATTTTGTGAAATCTTTTGAAATCATGAAAACCTTGAAGAAGCAAATACAATTAAAGCAAGAAAAGAAAAAGGGAAAGAATGAGAAAGCTGAAGGCTCTGAGTACCAATGGCAATTTATTTGCTAAGTGCTTGTGGTGTTTATGTATCAAGCCAAATGCTTGAAAACAAAACACTTAGAAGTCAAGGCTAGGCTCAAGTGCAAAAGCACTCCCTCAAAGCTCAAGGCTCTGAGCATCAATGATTAGAGAGTCAAGAAAAGAAAAGAAAAAAATGAGCTTAATGAAGTCCTCTAATTAAATGCTTGTGGTGCTTATGTATCAAGTGGTAATACTTGAAAACAAAGCATTTAGAAGTCGTAGCTTTGTTATTAACTCATGGGGCAAAGCACCCAAAAGGAGAAAAAAAAAATCAAAAGCTTGTTTCAAGGAAGAATTATAAGAAAAAGATTTCATAAAATAAGCTAGATAGAAGCATCAATCATTTACATCTCTTTTGTAATTGTAGCATGCATAGAAAACTAGCTTTCCATGAACATTAACTTGCTACTCTTCTTACCTTAGATTGTCAATTTCCATTGCATGATTCTTTTCTTGCTTGGGGACAAGCAAGGTTTAAGTTTGGTGTTGTGATGACAAGTCATCATATACCCATTTTTGATGCTTTTTCATACAAGAAATTGATGATTTGTGCTTAAATATTGAATGCTTTTTGTACTTAAATGATATATTTTCTTGATATTTTAATTTTATAAATCTTGTAGGAAATAAGAAGAAAAAGAAGCAAAGAAGCACAAAAAAAAAGGAGAAAAAAAGAGCTTTGGGGTACACTTTGAAGTTGGGGTACACTTTGGAGCCTTAGGCCACGCTTTTAAAAGCGTGGCCCATGACCAAATCAAGGAAGATAAGCAATCAGCGCACATTGCCCTGCCCTTGCCAAGGGCAGGGCAGAATCGTGATGCAAAATTGAGATTGGGAGCAAGAATTTGGCTAAGTCAAAATCTGGGCGCTCACAGCATGACCATGCCTACTTCAAAGGGCTATAACTTGAGCTACAGACGTCCGATTGATGTGCTTCTAGTTGCGTTGGAAAGCTGACATTCAGAGCTTTCCAACGATATATAGAAATCCATATTTGGCGTCCAATTGAGGCAGGAACGAAAGGCATCTTTAAGGGCCAAAAACAAGCGAAAATAAACCAAAGTGCCTCCACCAAGGCTCGAAGCTGGAACCTCACTCCAACACAATGTGGCGCTCAATTTTCTGCCCTGCCCTCTTGGAGAGCAGGGCAATGTCGTGCTCTTCATGGAAAATCAAGAAAAAAATTGATCCTCAAGTGCTTTCACGAAGTTTCGAACCAAGCACCTAAGGGGAGTGAGGAGAGCATCATGGCACGGTCAAGGAAGTGGTGCGCGCACAAGACACACCAAGGCAACATTGCCCTACCCTCCACAAGGGCAGGGCAGCATCCTCACACACCAAGCTCTCACGCACAAGCACCTTGCGCACCAAGAAGCAAACTCCACGCACCAATTGCTAGCGCCAAGCATCAATTTTCTGCCCTGCCCTCCACAAGGGCAGGGCAGCCTCCTGGGAGCAACATATGGGCCAAAATTCAATTTAATTCAATTCTTCACCAAATTAAATCAAGGCCATCCAAGACCCATTCTTCCTCAAATCCAAGGCAAGCAAAGCCCACTCAACATGACTCAAAGGCACACAGAGAAGCTAGATTAGGAATTTCATTTTGTGAATTTGTTTTTAATTTCAATTTCATTTTATTTTCATTTTGTAAAAAGCCTATATAAAGGCATCACTCTCATTTCAAAGGAGGGCTCTTTTCCTTTATTTTTTCTGTCTTAAATCTGGGATTGAGAGTGAAGGAATTCTGTTTCCCTCTTGGTCTAAGATTTCTCTTGTTACTATTCTGCATAATTCAGTGAATTGAGTTTTGGATCCAAGTTTTTCTCTACGGCTTTCATCTTTCTTTCTTCTTCAATTTGCTTTCTACTTTGATCAAGGAAGGGATTGAGATCTAGACTTGTTTTCTAGTCTCCTCCACCCCTGAGATCTTCAACTTTCCTTTAGCTATTGAAATTGAGCTGCATTTTACTTTCTGTTTTATTCCTCTTCTGCTACATTTACTTTTCTGCAATTTTCTTTCCTGCATTCTCCACTTTCACATCTTTATTCACATTGAGCTTGATTTAATTTCCTGCACATTTACATTTTCTGCAATTTAAATTTCTAGTTGCTTAATCTATTGCTTCCTTTAATTTCCAGCACCCACTCCCCTTTACATTTAATGCAATTTACATTTCTTGTCATTTAAGATTCTTTCAATTTACATTTCTTGCTCTTTAAGTTACTTGCCAATTTACTTTCTGCACTTTAATTTTCCTTGCTATTTACTTTCTGTTGGCTACACTTCATCCAAATTCACTTCAATGTTAGCTTGACTAAACTAATCACTCACTAAAGTTGCTTGATCCATCAATCCCTGTGGGATCGACCTCACTCATGTGAGTTATTATTACTTGATGCGACCCGGTACACTTGCCGGTTGGATTTGTGTGTTGGAAATTCGTTTTTCCGCAAAAACACCATCAGGAGCCAAATTTTCATATCTCACAATTGGCTCGTGCAATTTTCCTGAAATTTTGAGGGAACCTTGGTAATATTATTTAAAGGCTGCACAAAAAAATCCAGGTCAAAAATCGCACTTTTGCTCCGTTTTTCATTTTTTTTGAATTTCCTGCTTTTCGGGTGGGAAAAAATTGGCAAAAAAATCCACACGGTGTAAATTCACCAAATTTGGTGGATGGAAAGATCTTATTTTTCTAGAGATTGTCGCAAAAAATGGCGTCAAAATTCGACCTCTAGAACAGTTTCCTCGGGTATGTCTCCTCACGGAAAAGGATGTCTACCCGTGGCACTTTGGTAATGGCTCGGCAGCCTATTATAGGGGGGAGGGGTGTCGTGCTGCCAAAACTCGAGTTGCCCAAAGGCTTGCTGTGTGCAATGCCAGCAAGATGCATGATGCCTTGCCATCCCCTAGGCACACTAGCAAGC
>NC_080377.1:86721705-86746705 GCF_014773155.1 Arachis stenosperma
CGCCTTCTTGAAGATCCAATGGTGCTTTTTGAGCTCCTTTATGTCTCTTCCTTACTTCTGTTGCATGATTCCTAGTGATTTTGGTGTTCCTATCCTTAGTTGCTTCCAATAATTATGTGGAGGAACATGTATCCCCTGAGGTATCTCAGGGATTTCTTGAAGAGGGAATTTCTCATGCTTTCTTGATGTGCAGTCAAATGCTCTTCTACTGAGCTATGGACCCTTTACATGAAACTTTTCATCTCCCATGACTTTGAGGTGGAAGCTTTTTGTCTTTCCTTTTTCTCTTTTTTTTTCTTCTTCTTTTTTTTTTTGAGGTTTCTCTGAATTGTTGATTTTTATTTGTCTTGACTTCCTCTTCAGAGTCCTTTCAGGTTCATGATCTGCTTCAATAAGAATGTTCTTGTCCTTGCTCCTGCTCATATAGGGAAGAAGAGAACAAGAAAAGAAAGAGGAATCCTCTATGTCACAGTAAAGAGGTTCCTTTTTGTTAGTAGAAGAAGAAAGGAATAAAAGTGGAAAATCCAATCACAATGGTGAGGATAGAGACAGTGATTGGAGATGAAGAGAGGTGAAGAGAAGTGTTAGTAAATAAATAAAATAAATAGAAAGAGATGAGGGGGAGAGAAATTCGAAAATAATTTTGAAAAATGGGTTAGTAATTTTCGAAAATTAAAGATAAGATATAATTAAAATTAAAATTTAAAACAATTAATTAATTAAAAATAATTTTTGAAAAAGAGGGAGGTATTTTCGAAAATTAGAGAGGGAAAAGTAGTTAGGTGGTTTTGAAAAAGATAAAAAACAAACAACAAGTTAGTTAGTTGATTGAAAAAGATTTGAAATCAAATTTGAAAAGATAAGAAGATAAGAAGTTTAGATAAGATATTTTGAAATAAAAAAATAAGATAAAAAGATAAAAAAAAAATTTTATTTTTTTGAAAAAGATAAGATAAGAGATAAAAAAAAGATTTAATTTAAAAATTTGAAATTATTTACTTCACTAACAAGAAACTACAAGATAAGATTCTAGAACTTAAAGATTGAACCTTTCTTAGCAAGAAAGTAACAAACTTCAAATTTTTGAATCAAAACATTAATTATTGATTATATTTTCGAAAATATGGTGTAAAAGATAAGAAAAAGATTTTGAAAAATATTTTAAAAAAAATTTTCGAAAATTATAAAAAAAAATGAAAAAGATGTGATTTTTGAAAAAGATTTTGAAAAGATAAGATTTTTAAAATTGAAAATTTGACTTAACTCATAAGAAACAACTAATTTTAAAATTTTTTGACTTGGTCAACTCAAATTTTCGAAAATTTGGAGAAAAATAAGGAAAAGATATATTTATTTTTTATTTTTGAATTTTTAATTATGAGAGAGAAAAACAACAAGATTACTCAATGCATGAAATTTTTAGATCAAAACAATGAATGCATGCAAGAATGCTATGAATGTCAAGATGAACACCAAGAACACTTTGAAGATTATGATGAACATCAAGAACATAATTTTGAAAAATTTTTGATATAAAGAAAACATGCAAGACACCAAACTTAGAAATCTTCAATGCATGGACTCTAACAAACAAAAAATGCATATGAAAAACAACAAACAACACAAAACAAGAAAACATCAAGATCAAACAAGAAGACTTATCAAGAACAACTTGAAGATCATGAAGAACACCATGAATGCATGAATTTTCGAAAAATGCAAGAAAAATTTTTAAAGCATGAAATTGACACCAAACTTAAAAGTTGACTCAAGACTCAAACAAGAAACACAAAATATTTTTTTATTTTTATGATTTTCTAATTTTTTTGGATTTTTATTAATTTTTTTTCGAAAACATAGTTTGGAAAAATGAAAATTAAAAGAAAAATTTTGAAAAAGTTTTTGAAAAGAAAATTACCTAATCTGAGCAACAAGATGAACCGTCAGTTGTCCATACTCGAACAATCCCCGGCAACGGCGCCAAAAACTTGGTGCACGAAATTATGATTCATTCTTTTCATTTTAACAATCCAAGGTAATGGCTCCAAAAACTTGGTGTCAATGCCATGGTTCACAACTTCGCACAACTAACCAGCAAGTGCACTGGGTCGTCCAAGTAATACCTTACGTGAGTAAGGGTCGATCCCACGGAGATTGTTGGTATGAAGCAAGCTATGGTCACCTTGTAAATCCCAGTCAGGTTAAATAACTAAATTAAGAGATTATAGGATTAAATTAAATAAATTGAAAATGAAGATAAAGTTACTCATGTAATCCAATGGTGGGAATTTCAGATAGGCGTATGGAGATGCTGTGTTCCTTCTAAATCTCTGCTTTCCTGCTGCTTTCATCCAATTCTTCTTTCTTCTTTCCATGGCAAGCTGTATGTAGGGCATCACCGTTGTCAATGGCTACATCCCATCCTCTCAGTGAAAATGGTCCTATGCTCTGTCACAGCACGGCTAATCATCTGTCGGTTCTCAATCAGGTTGGAATAGAATCCCTTGATTCTTTTGCGTTTGTCATCACGCCCAGCCTTCAGGAGTTTGAAGCTCGTCACAATCATTCAATCCCAGAATCCTACTCGGAATACCATAGACAAGGTTTAGACTTTCCGGATTCTCAAGAATGCCGCCATCAATTCTAGCTTATACCACGAAGATTCTGTTGGGGAATCTAAGAGATATGCGCCCGGCCTAAGGTAGAATGGAAGTGGTTGTCAATTACGCGCGTTCATAGGTGAGAATGATGATGAGTGTCACGGATCATCACATTCATCAAGGTGAAGTGCAACGTATATCTTGGATTAAGAATAAAATTGATTTGGATAGAAAATAATAGTAATTGCATTGAAACTTGAGGTACAACAGAGCTCCACACCCTTAATCTATGGTGTGTAGAAACTCCACCGTTGAAAATACATAAGTGAGAGAGGTTCAGGCATGGCCGAATGGCCAGCCCCCAAAACGTGGTCACTGGATCAAAATACAATCCAGGGATCAAATCCAAGATGATAATATGATAGTAAAGAGTTCTATTTATAATAAACTAGCTACTAGGGTTTACAGAAGTAAGTAATTGATGCATAAATCCACTTCCGGGGCCCACTTGGTGTATGTTTGGGCTGAGCTTGGTCTATCCACGAGCTGAGGCTTTTCTTGGAGTTGAACTCCAAGTTATAACGTGTTTTGGGCGTTCAACTCCGGATCATGACGTGTTTCTGGCGTTTAACTCCAGACAGCAGCATGTACTTGGCGTTCAACGCCAAGTTACGTCGTCAATTTCCGAATAAAGTATGGACTATTATATATTGCTGGAAAGCTCTGGATGTCTAATTTCCAACGCCGTTGAGAGAGCACCATTTGGAGTTCTGTAGCTCCAGAAAATCCATTTTGAGTGCAGGGAGGTCAGATTCCAACAGCATCAGCAGTCCTTTTGTCAGCCTTTTTCAGAGTTTTGCTCAGGTCCCTCAATTTCAGCCAGAATTTACCTGAAATCATAGAAAAACACACAAACTCCTAGTAAAGTCTAGAAATGTGAATTTAACATAAAAACTACTAAAAACATCCCTAAAAGTAACTAGATCATACTAAAAACTACTTAAAAACAATGCCAAAAAGCGTATAAATTATCCGCTAATCAGCCCCCCAGAGGCACGTGCCGTTCGCGACGCCCCCAGGGAGGACGAGAGCCCTGTGGGGATGCCTTGAAGCGCTTTTCCGAACGAGCGGCGGGTAGAATCCTTTGCAGACGACTTAAATATGCGACGGGGTATTGTAAGTGGCAGAGTGGCCTTGCTACCACGATCCACTGAGATTCAGCCCTTGTTGCTTCGATTCGTCCCTCCCCTTGAAAAATTTCACAAGTTAAAAAGTTCTCGGCACGAGGCCATAACTATTCCCCAGGAGAAGCCGGGGTTTTTCGAGGCAGGCCAAGGCCCGTGAAACGGAGACCGGGCAATGACCGCGGGGGTGCCCAGGCTAGGAATAGACCCGGCCTGCACGGGCACCTGCCCAGGTGTGGATAGCCAGCATGTGTGCCTTGGCCGAATTTCGTCGACGCAATGATCTCGTTTATTCGAAAGGTGCTTGGGAAAAACTGCGTTGAAATTCGACCCCTACAGGAGTTCCACTGAGCATGTCAGACAGAACAGGCACGTGGCCTGTTCAGGCCGGTCGGCCTCAGCGATTGCAACGGAGGACCCAAATTTCCACACATCACCGATGGCTCGTGAGTTTTGCCTGAAGTTTTGTCGGGGCGTTAAGAATACTTTTTAAAGGCTGCGCGAAAAAATATCCCGGTCGAAAATGACCTTTCCTCTTTGGGGCGAGTCGCCCTCCCCCGCCCCCCCTCCGCCCCCGGGGGAAGAATGGGCCATATAGAACGCAAACGGATCCCCGAACGGCAAAACCGACCTCAACTGGCTTAACTTCTGTAACGGCTCAGCAGCCTATTATAGGGAGGCGTCCCCAGTTTCTTAGACTCGACCTGGCCGAAGGATTGCTGGGCGCAATGCCAGCACTACGCTCGATGCCTGGTCCCCCCGTAGGCAGCAAGACCCGGTACGCGGTCAACCGGGGAAGGACGTGGCCCGAGGGAGAGCCGGCACCCGCCGAGGTCGGGCCATGCCTAGACTCGGCACGTGGTCCACGTAGAAAGACGCGCCTGAGAAAGGGTGAGCAGGCACCCTGCGAGGCAGGTGGCGTTGCAACGTTGGCTGGGGGCGTTGCAACGGAGGCAGGTCGCGTTGCGACGGATGCCGGGCGAGTTGCAACATTGGCTGGGCGGCGTTGCAACGGAGGCAGATCGCGTTACAGCGTTGGCTGGGGGGCAGTGCAACAGATGCCGGGCGCGTTGCAGCATTGGCTGGGCGGCAATACAACGGAGGCAGGTCGCGTTGCAGCGTTGGCTGGGGGGCGGTGCAACAGATGCCGGGCGCGTTGCAGCGTTGGCTGGGTCCGTTGCAACGGATGCTGGGGTCCATTGCAACGGATGCCGGGCGCGTTGCAACGTTGGCTGGGGGCGTTGCAACCTTGGCCGGGCGCGTTACAACCTTGGCCGAGGGGGTTGCAACGGAGGCAGGTCGCATTGCAACGTTGGCTTGGGGCCGTTGCAACGGATGCTGGGCGCGGTGCAATGGATGCTGGGGTCCGTTGCAACGGAGGCAGGGCGCGTTGCAACGGATGCCGGACGCGTTGCAACGTTGGCTGGGGTCGTTGCAACGGAGGCAGGGCGCCATGCAACGTTGGCCGTGGCCGTTGCACCGGAGGCAGGGCGCGTTGCAGCGTTGGCTAGGGGTCGTTGCAACGGATGCTGGGCGCGGTGCAACGGATGCTGGGGTCCGTTGCAACGGAGGCAGGGCGCGTTGCAACGGATGCCGGACGCATTGCAACGTTGGCTGGGGTCATTGCAACGGAGGCAGGGCGCCATGCAACGTTGGCCGTGGCCATTGCAGCGGAGGCAGGGCGCGGTGCAACGTTGGCTGGGGTCGTTGCAACGGAGGCAGGGCGGCTTGCAACGTTGGCCGTGGCCATTGCAACGGAGGCAGGGCGGCTTGCAACGGACACTGGGCGTGTTGCAACGCATGCTGGGCGCGATGCATCGTTGGTTGGGAGCGTTGCAACGGAGGCTGGGTTTGGTGCGTCGTTGGCTGGGAGCGTTGCAACGGAGGCAACCGCCGTTGCAACGGAGGCACCGACCGTTGCAACGGAGGGGCCAAATTTTCATATCTCACAATTGGCTCGTGCACTTTTTCTGAAATTTTGAGGGAACCTTGGTAATATTATTTAAAGGCCGCACAAAAAAATTCAGGTCAAAAATCGCACGTTTGCTTCGTTTTTCATTTTTATTGAATTTCCGGCTTTTCGGGTGGGAGAAAAATTGGCAAAAAAAAACCACACGGTGTAAATTCACCAAATTTGGTGGATGGAAAGATCTTATTTTTCTAGAGGTTGTCGCAAAAAACGGCAACAAAATTCGACCTCTAGAGCAGTTTGCTTGAGTTGGCTGGTTTCGTTGCAACGGAGGCACCCGCCATTGCAACGATGGCTCGGAGCGTTGCAACGGAGGAGCCAAATTTTCATATCTCACAATTGGCTCGTGCAATTTTCTTGAAATTTTGAGGGAACCTTGGTAATATTATTTAAAGGCTGCAAAAAAAAATCCAGGTCAAAAATCGCACTTTTGCTCCTTTTTTATTTTTTTTGAATTTCCTACTTTTCGGGTGGGAAAAAAATCGGCAAAAAAAATCCACACGGTGTAAATTCACCAAATTTGGTGGATGGAAAGATATTATTTTTCTAGAGATTGTCGCAAAAAACGGCGTCAAAATTCGACCTCTAGAGCAGTTTCCTCGGGTATGTCTGCTCACGGAAAAGGATGTCTACCCGTGGCACTTTGGTAATGGCTCGGCAGCCTATTATAGGGGGGACGGGTGTCGTGCTGCCAAAACTCGAGTTGCCCAAAGGCTTGCTGGGCGCAATGCCAGCAAGATGCACGATGCCTTGCCATCCCCTAGGCACACTAGCAAGCCCGTTGTGGTTGTGGTGTGCCGTCGGGGTCCCCCGCCCCGGGTCCAAGGTTGAGCACGGGCGTCTGGCTGCTGCGAACCCCGATCACCGAAGGACCAACAAGAAGGGAAACACGTCCGTGCACGGCCCACCTAGGCACCACCTAGGGAGCATGGCGTGGTGGAGTTGTGCCTTGTGCACCCGCGGCGTGCTCGCCCTACGTCTAGGGTCGACGTACGACGGTGCCCGATGCGGTGTGGGTTGGGCGTGTTGCTTAAGACGGTGCGGCTGTTCGGCTATCGCCCGAAGCACCTCACGCATCTGGCTGTCCCTTGAATGTTCTTCGTCGCTTCCCCCGAACCCTGCCCAGCGGAGTTAGCTCGGCACTCCCGTATGCTTCCGCTTGCCTGCACGCTCCAAGGCGTGCGGGGGGCGGTTCATTCGGGTGTGCGGGGTTTGCGGACCGTGGTGGCGGATGAGTGGTGTGTGGGTTGTTAGTGTGTCTGGCTCCTTGCCTCGCGCACCGAACGGCCGCGCTGAAACTCGAGTTGCCCAAAAGGCTTGCTTGGCGCAATGTGAGCAAGGTGAGATGCCCAAAGGCTTGCTGGGCGCAATTCCAGCAAGATGCACGTTGCCTAGGCACACTAGCAAGCACGTTGTGGTTGTGGTGTGATGGTGTTTTTGTGGAAAAAGAAATTTCCAACACACAAATCCAACCGACAAGTATACCGCGTCGCATCAAGTAGTAATAACTCACTTAGAGTGAGGTCGATCCCACAGGGATTGATGGATCAAGCAACTTTAGTGGGTGATTTAGTCAAGCTAACATTGAATGAATTGTGTGAAGTTGAGCAACAGAATGTAAATTTGTAGGGAATTTAAATTGCAGAAAGTAAAGTGGCAGGAAACTTAAAGAGCAAGAAAAGTAGATTGACAAATGACAAGAAAAGTAAATTGCATCAAATGTAAAGGGGGCTGGGGTGCTGGAAATTAAATGAAAGTAGTAGATCCAAGCTTAGAACAATTGCAGGGAGATTAAAGTGCTTGAAAGTAAATTAGAAGCAATAGAAACAGAAAGGTAAAATGTAGATGAAATAAAAAGCAGCAGATGTAAACAGCAAGGCAAAATTTCTTGAAGGAGCAAACAGAAATTAAGTTCAGCTTAAGTGCAGAATAAAATTGAAAATCTCAGGAAATCAAAGAGACTAGAAAACAAGTCTAGATCTCAATTCCTTCCTTGATCCAACCAAAAACAATTGCAGAAGAGAAGAAAGATGAAAGCAGTAAAAGAAACTTCAGATCCAATTTCTCAATTTCCTCAATTATGCAGAAGAACACAAATGAATTTCAGATGGAGAATTGAAACAGAATTCCTTCAACTCTTGATCCAAAATTTAAACAGAAAGGAAAATTAAAAGAGAGAGCTATATACTACTCCCTAATGGAGCCAACTTTTTTTTTTTAGTGAGATGGAATTGATGCCTTTATATAGGCTTTACAAAATGAAAAATGAAAATGAAATTAAAACAAATTACAAAAATGAAAATCCTAATTTAATTGATCCATGTGCCTTTGAGTGATGATGTGGGCATTGCTTGCTTTGGATTTGAGGAGAAATGGGTTTGGTTGGCCTTGATTCAATTTGGAGAGGAATTGAATTTAAATGAAATTTTGGTTGAATTTTGGCCCATGTTGCTCCCAGGAGGCTGCCCTGCCCTTGTGGAGGGCAGAGCAGGAAAGCCTTGTGTAAGGATCCAACTAGCGTGCCAAATTTTGGGAGGGGCATCAGGATGCTGCCCTGCCCTTGTGGAGGGCAGGGCAATGTTGTCATGGTGCGTCCAAGCTTTGCCTCCCTGCCCGTGCTGCGATGCGCCAAGGATGTGCGCCCAAGCTCCTGGCCATGCCAAATTGTGCGTGCCATGCACCAAGGAATGTTGCTCTGCCCTCCTTGTAGGCAGCGCTTTCCTTGTTCTTGGGTGAAGTCCCAAGTTCGAATCTTGGTGGAGGAAGTTGTTGCAATTTTTCCTTGGTTTCCTTGGCACCTAATTCACGTATAAGGCTTGGCTTCCTTGGAGGTCTTGTGTTCGAACCTTGTTGAAATCATTTGGGGGAGCAATTTTTCTTGATTTTTCATGAAGAGCACGACATTGCCCTGCTCTCCAAGAGGGCAGAGCAGAAAAATGAGCGCTACTTGCTTTGGGGTGAGGCTCCAGCTTCAAACCTTGGTGGAAGCACATTGGTTTATTTTCGCTTATTTTTGGCCCTTAAAGATGCCTTCCGTTCCTGCCTCAATTGTACGCCAAATATGGATTTCTATATATCGTTGGAAAGCTCTAAATGTCATCTTTCCAACGCAACTAGAAGCACATCAAATGGACGTATGTAGCTCAAGTTATAGCCCTTTGAAGGAGGCATGGTCATGCTGTGAGCGCCCAGATTTTACCTTAGCGAAAATTCTTGCTTCCAACCTCACTTTGCATCACGATTCTGCCCTGCCCTTGGCAAGAGCAGGGCAGTGTGTGCTGATTGCCTATTCTCCTTTAATTTGGTCATGGACCACGCTTTTAAAAGCGTGGCCTAAGGCTCCAAAGTGTGCTCCAACTTCAAAGTGTGTCCCAAAGCTCTTTTTTTCTCCTTTTTTTGTGCTTCTTTTCTTCTTTTTCTTCTTATTTCCTACAAGATTTATAAAATTAAAAGATCAAGGAAATATACCAATTAAGTATAAAAGCATTCAATATTTAAGCACAAATCATCAATTTCTTGTATGAAAAAGCATAGAAAAATAGGTATATGATGACATGTCATCACAACACCAAACTTAAACCTTGCTTGTCCCCAAGCAAGAAAAGAATCATGCAATAAAGATTGACAATCCAAGGTAAGAAGAATAGCAACTCAATGTTCATGGTTAGCTAGTTTTCTATGCATGCTTCAATCACAAAAGAAATGTAAATGATTGATGCTTCTATCTAGCTCATTTTATGAAATCTTTTTCTTATAATTCTTCCTTGAAACAAGCTTTTGATTTTATTTTTTTTTAGCTTCTCCTTTTGGGTGCTTTGCTCCATGAGTTAATAACAAAGCTATGACTTCTAAATGCTTTGTTTTCAAGTATTACCACTTGATACATAAGCACCACAAGCATTCAATTAGAGGACTTCATTAAGCTCATTTTTCTTTTCTTTTCTTAACTCTCTAATCATTGATGCTCAGAGCCTTGAGCTTTGAGGGAGTGCTTTTGCACTTGAGCCTAGCCTTGACTTCTAAGTGTTTTGTTTTCAAGCATTTGGCTTGATACATAAACACCACAAACACTTAGCAAATAAATTGCCATTGGTACTCAGAGCCTTCAGCTTTCTCATTCTTTCCCTTTTTCTTTTCTTGCTTTAATTGTATTTGCTTCTTTCAAGGTTTTCATGATTTCAAAAGATTTCACAAAATGTATTAGATGAAAAACTTCAATTAAATAAAATCCAATGCAATTGAGTAACAATCAATCATACTAGCTTTCCAATACTTGTATGCACATGCTAAATTCTTCTTTAATGCCTTGTTTGTTTATGATCATGATGATTTACTGCTTTTGAACTCACAGAATTCAAGTTGGTAGTTATAATGCCACAGCAACATGTTACAAATTAAGATTCAAGCTATGCTTTATTCATACACACATGTAAACCAAGAAGATAAAGACAATCATGAAATTTAAGTGCTGGAAACAAATGAGAAGAAAAAGGAACTCTACAACCTTGTAGTTCATCTTCACTATTGTTGTCCTTTTTCCTCTATTCTTCCTCTTTCCTTTGCCAAACTCAGAATGCGTGCTCATCCTCAAGCAACAATTAGAACAATGGTTATGGGCTAAGATAGATCATGAATGTCTTATACAATGAAATGTTAGTAGTACATGTGTTTTAAGCAAGCAAAATGAAAGATAACAATCAAAGCACAAGAAACAGAGACATTTTGATTGCATAGATGAGAAGGTGTGCATAATACATTGCATAAAAGATAAGTGGCACACCAAACTTAGTGTGACACTTTCACTTGGAATTAATGCAAGTATCTTGTAAGAATTAGAACCAAATTTTGTTGCATAGCAACACCAAACTTAGAATGTGGTGCGCGAAATTGTGAACTATACTTTTTCACAACTCTCATAATCCCTGGTAATGGCTCCAAAAACTTGGTGCGCTCAATACCATGGCATTACACAACTTCGCACAACTAACCAGCAAGTGCACTGGGTCGTCCAAGTAATAAACCTTACGTGAGTAAGGGTCGATCCCACGGAGATTGTTAGTATTGAAGCAAGCTATGGTCATCTTGTAAATCTTAGTCAGGCAAACTCAGATATATATGGTGATGAACGAAAATAACATAAAAGATAAAGATAGTGATACTTATGTAATTCATTGGTAGGAACTTCAGATAAGCGCATGAAGATGCCTTCCCTTCCGTCTCTCTGCTTTCCTACTGTCTTCATCCAACCCTTCTTACTCCTTTCCATGGCAAGCTCGTGTAGGGTTTCACTGTTGTCAGCAGCTACCTCCCATCCGCGCAGTGAAAACTAATGCACACACTCTGTCACAGTGCTGCCAATCACCGGTTTGGTTCCCTCCCCTACCGGAATAGAATAACTCTTTTGCGTCTGTCACTAACGCCCAGTAGGTTACAGGTTTGAAGCACGTCACAGTCATTCAATCATTGAATCCTACTCAGAATACCACAGACAAGGTTAGACCTTCCGGATTCTCTTGAATGCTGCCATCAGTTCTTGCCTATACCACGAAGACTCTGATCTCACGGAATGGTTGGCTTGTTTGTCAGGCGAGCACTCGGTTGTCAGGCGATCAACCATGCATCGTGCAATCAGGAATCCAAGAGATATTCACTAAGCCTCAAATGCGTGTAGAACAAGAATGGTTGTCAGTCACCTTGTTCATGAGTGAGAATGGTGATGGGCGTCAATCATCACCTTCATCATGTTGAAGAACAAGTGATATCTTGGTAAAAGAACAAGCGGAATTTGAATGAAAGAACAATAGTAATTGCATTAATACTCGAGGTACAGCAGAGCTCCACACCTTAATCTATGGTGTGTAGAAACTCCACCGTTGAAAATACATAAGCATAAGGTCTAGGCATGGCCGAATGGCCAGCCTCCCAATGATCTAAGAACTAAAATGTCCAAAGATGATCTAGAGATCTAAAAGTGATCAAAAGATTTTTATACAATAGTAAAAGGTCCTACTTATAAGAAACTAGTAGCCTAGGGTGTACAGAAATGAGTAAATGACATAAAAATCCTCTTCCGGGCCCACTTGGTGTGTGCTTGGGCTGAGCAATGAAGCAATTTCGTGTAGAGACTCCCCTTGGAGTTAAACGCCAGCTTTAGTGCCAGTTTGGGCGTTTAACTCCCAATTAGGTGCCAGTTCCGGCGTTTAACGCTGGAATTTCTTGAGGTGACTTTGAACGCCGGTTTGGGCCATCAAATCTTGGGCAAAGTATGGACTATTATATATTGCTGGAAAGCCCAGGATGTCTACTTTCCAACGCCGTTGAGAGCGCGCCAATTGGGCTTCTGTAGCTCCAGAAAATCCACTTCGAGTGCAGGGAGGTCAGAATCCAACAGCATCTGCAGTCCTTTTGAGTCTCTGGATCAGATTTTTGCTCAGATCCCTCAATTTCAGCCAGAAAATACCTGAAATCACAGAAAAACACACAAACTCATAGTAAAGTCCAGAAAAGTGATTTTTAATTAAAAACTAATAAAAATATACTAAAAACTAACTATATCATATCAAAAACATACTAAAAACAATGCCAAAAAGTATACAAATTATCCGCTCATCACAACACCAAACTTAAATTGTTGCTTGTCCCCAAGCAACTGAAAATCAAATAAGATAAAAAGAAGAGAATATGCAATGAATTCCAAAAACATCTGTGAAGATCAGTATTAATCAGATGAGCGGGCTTTTAACTTTTTGCCTCCGAACAGTTTTGGCATCTCACTCTATCCTTTGAAATCCAGAATGGTTGGCTTCTTTAGGAACTTAGAATCCAGATAGTGTTAATGATTCTCTTAGTAAAGTATGATGATTCTTGAACATAGCTATTTATTGAGTCTTGGCTGTGGCCCAAAGCACTCTGTCTTCCAGTATTACCACCGGATACATACATGCCACAGACACATAATTGGGTGAACCTTTTCAGATTGTGACTCAGCTTTGCTAAAGTCCCCAATTAGAGGTGTCCAGGGTTCTTAAGCACACTCTTATTGCCTTGGATCACAACTCTTATTCCTTTCTCTCTTTTTTTTTTCGTTTTTTTTTTTTTTGAAATGCTTTTTCTTGCTTCAAGAATCATTTTATTGATTTTCAGATCCTCAGTAACATGTCTCCTTTTTCATCATTCTTTCAAGAGCCAACATTCATGAACCACAAATTCAAAAGACATATGCCTGTTTAAGCATACATTCAGAGAACAAAAATATTGCCACCACATCAAAATAATTAAACTATTATAAATTCAAAATTCATGCAATTCTTTCTTTTATCAATTAGGCACGTTTTATTGAAGAAAGGTGATGGATTCATAGGACATTCATAACTTTAAGGCATAGACACTAAGACACTAATGATCATAAGACACAAACATGGATAAACATAAGCATTAAAATTCGAAAAACAGAAGAACATAACAAGGAAATCAAAGAACGGGTCCACCTTAGTGATGGCGGCTCTTTCTTGCTCTTGAAGATCCTATGGAGTGCTTGAGCTCCTCAATGTCTCTTCCTTGTCTTTGTTGCTCCTCCCTCATGATTCTTTGGTCTTCTTTAATTTCATGGAGGAGAATGGAGTGTTCTTGATGCTCCACCCTTAGTTGTCCCATGTTGGAACTCAACTCTCCTAGGGAGGTGTTTAATTGCTCCCAATAATTTTGTGGAGGAAAGTGCATCCCTTGAGGCATCTCAGGGATCTCTTGATGAGAGGGGTCTCTTGTGTACTCCATCCTTTTCTTGGTGATGGGCTTGTCCTCATCAATGGGGGTATCTCCCTCTATGTCAACTCCAACTGAATAACAGAGGTGACAGATGAGATGAGGAAAGGCTAACCTTGCCAAAGTGGAGGTCTTGTCCGCCACCTTGTAGAGTTCTTGGGCTATAACCTCATGAACCTCTATTTCTTCTCCAATCATGATGCTATGGATCATGATGGCCCGGTCTATGGTAACTTCGGACCGGTTGCTAGTGGGAATGATTGAGCGTTGTATGAACTCTAACCATCCTCTAGCCACGGGCTTGAGGTCATGCCTTCTCAATTGAACCGGCTTTCCTCTTGAATCTTGCTTCCATTGTGCGCCCTCTTCACATATGGTTGTGAGGACTTGGTCCAACCTTTGATCAAAGTTGACCCTTCTAGTGTAAGGATGCTCATCTCCTTGCATCATAGGCAAGTTGAACGCCACCCTCACACTCTCCGGACTAAAATCCAAGTATTTCCCCCGAACCATAGTGAGATAATTCTTTGGATTCGGGTTCACACTTTGGTCATGGCTCTTGGTGATCCATGCATTGGCATAGAACTCTTGAACCATCAAGATTCCGACTTGTTGAATGGGGTTGGTGAGTACTTCCCAACCTCTTCTTCGGATCTCATGGCGGATCTCCGGATATTCACCCTTTTTGAGTGAAAAGGGGACCTCGGGGATCACCTTCTTCAAGGCCACAACTTCATAGAAGTGGTCTTGATGCACCCTTGAGAGGAATCTATCCATCTCCCATGACTCGGAGGTGGAAGCTTTTGCCTTCCCTTTCCTCTTTTTAGAGGTTTCTCCGGCCTTGGATGCCATAAATGGTTATGAAAAAGCAACGCTTTTACCATACCAAACTTAAAATGTTTGCTCATCCTCGAGCAGAAGAAAGAAGAGAGTAGACGAAGAAGAAATGAGGAAGAGGGAGATGGTAGTGTGTTCGGCCAAGAAGGGTAAGAAAGGGTGTTTAGGTTGTGTGAAAATGAAGAGTTGAAGAAGGGTATTTATAGGAGAGAAGGGGGTAAAGGTTCGGCCATTATGGGTGGGTTTGGGAGGGAAAGTGGTTTGAATTTGAAGGGTGAGGTTGGTGGGGATTTATGAAGGGTGGATGTGAGTGGTGAAGAGAAAGATGGGATTTGATAGGTGAAGGGTTTTTGGGGAAGAGGTATTGAGGTGATTGGTGAATGGGGGAAGAAGAGAGAGAGTGATGGTGGGGTCCTGTGGGGTCCACAGATCCTGTGGTGTCAAGAAAAAGTCATCCCTGCACCAAATGTTGCTCAAAATCACGTTTTGAGCCATTTCTGGCGTTAAACGCCGGGCTGGTGCCCATTCCTGGCGTTTAACGCCAGGTTGTTGCCCTTTACTGGCGTTTAACGCCATTCTGGTGCCCCTTTCTGGCGTTAAACGCCCAGGATGGTGCCAGACTGGGCGTTAAACGCCCAACAGCTAGCATTACTGGCGTTTGAACGCCAGTTTCTTCTCCTCCAGGGTGTGCTGTTTTTCTTCCTGTTTTTCATTCTGTTTTTGCTTTTTTCATTGTTTTTGTGACTTCTTATGATCATCAACCTACAAAAAAGATAAAATAACAAAAGAAAATAATTAACTATAAAACATTGGGTTGCCTCCCAACAAGCGCTTCTTTAATGTCATTAGCTTGACAGAGGACTCTCATGGAGCCTCAGAGATACTCAGAACCGTGTGGGAACCTCCCAACACCAAACTTAGAGTTTGAATGTGGGGGTTCAACACCAAACTTAGAGTTTGGTTGTGGCCTCCCAACACCAAACTTAGAGTTTGACTGTAGGGGCTCTGCTTGGCTCTGTTTTGAGAGAAGCTCTTCATGCTTCCTCTCCATGATGATAGAGGGATGTCCTTGGGCCTTAAACACCAAGGATTTTCCATTCACTTGAATGATCAACTCTCCTCTATCAACATCAATCACAGCCTTTGCTGTGGCTAGGAAGGGTCTGCCAAGGATGATGGATTCATCCATGCACTTCCCAGTCTCTAGGACTATGAAGTCAGTAGGGATGTAATGGTCTTCAACTTTTACCAGAACATCCTCTACAAGTCCATAGGCTTGTTTTCTTGAGTTGTCTGCCATCTCTAATGAGATTCTTGCAGCTTGCACCTTAAAGATCCCTAATTTCTCCATTACAGAGAGGGGCATGAGGTTTACACTTGACCCTAAGTCACACAAGGCCTTCTTGAAGGTCATGGTGCCTATGGTACAAGGTATAGAAAACTTCCCAGGATCTTGCCTCTTTTGAGGCAGTTTCTGCCTAGACAAGTCATCCAGTTCTTTGGTGAGCAAGGGAGGTTCATCCTCCCAAGTCTCATTTCCAAATAACTTGTCATTCAGTTTCATGATTGCTCCAAGGTATTTAGCAACTTGCTCTTCAGTGACATACTCATCCTCTTCAGAGGAAGAATACTCATCAGAGCTCATGAATGGCAGAAGTAAGTCCAATGGAATCTCTATGGTCTCATTTTGAGCCTCAGATTCCCATTGTTCCTCATTGAGGAACTCAGAGGGGATTGGTACACGCCCACTGAGGTCTTCCTCAGTGGCGTCCTCCTCCTCTCTTTCCTCTCCATATTCGGCCATGTCTATGGCTTTGCACTCTCCTTTTGGATTTTCTTCTGTATTACTTGGGAGAGTACTAGGAGGGAGTTCAGTAACTTTCTTGCTCAGCTGACCCACTTGTCCTTCCAAATTTCTGATGGAGGACCTTGTTTCATTCATGAAACTTTGAGTGGTCTTTATTAGATCAGAGACCATTGTTGCTGAGTCAGAAGTATTCTGCTTAGAACTCTCTGTCTGTTGCTGAGAAGATGATGGAAAAGGCTTGCCATTGCTAAACCTATTTCTTCCACCATTATTGTTGTTGAAACCTTGTTGAGGTCTCTCTTGATTCTTCCATGAGAAATTGGGGTGATTTCTCCATGAAGAATTGTAGGTGTTTCCATAGGGTTCTCCTAGGTAATTC
Source organism: Arachis stenosperma (assembly GCF_014773155.1). Classification (NCBI taxonomy): domain Eukaryota; kingdom Viridiplantae; phylum Streptophyta; class Magnoliopsida; order Fabales; family Fabaceae; genus Arachis; species Arachis stenosperma. The sequence goes on from NC_080377.1 coordinate 86,738,243, forward strand.
ACCTCTTCCATGGAAGGGTTCTCAGGATCATGAGCTTCTTCCTCAGATGAAGCCTCCTTAGTACTGTTTGGTGCATTTTGCATTCCAGACAGACTTTGAGAAATTAAATTGACTTGTTGAGTCAATATTTTATTCTGAGCCAATATGGCATTCAGAGTGTCAATCTCAAGAACTCCTTTCTTCTGATTAGTCCCATTGTTCACAGGATTCCTTTCAGAAGTGTACATGAATTGGTTATTTGCAACCATTTCAATCAATTCTTGAGCTTCTGCAGGCGTCTTCTTCAGATGAAGAGATCCTCCAGCAGAGCTATCCAAGGACATCTTAGATAGTTCAGAGAGACCATCATAGAAAAATACCTATGATGCTCCATTCAGAAAGCATGTCTGAAGGACATCTTCTGATTAATTGTTTGTATCTTTCCCAAGCTTCATAGAGGGATTCTCCATCCTTCTGTCTGAAGGTTTGGACTTCCACTCTAAGCTTACTCCATCTTTGTGGTGGAAAGAACTTTGCCAAGAAGGCATTGACTAGCTTTTCCCAAGAGTCCAGGCTTTCTTTAGGTTGAGAATCCAACCATATTCTAGCTCTGTCTCTTACAGCAAAAGGGAATAGCATCAGTCTATAGACCTCAGGGTTAACCCCATTAGTCTTGACTGTGTCACAGATTTGCAAGAATTCAGCTAAAAACTGATGAGGATCTTCCATTGGAAGTCCATGGAACTTGCAATTCTGTTGCATTAGAGAAACTAATTGAGGCTTAAGCTCAAAGTTGTTTGCTCCAATGGCAGGGATAGAGATGCTTCTCCCATAGAAGTCGGGAGTAGGTGCAGTAAAGTCACCCAGCACCTTCCTTGCATTGTTGGCATTGTTGTTGTTTTCGGCTGCCATGGGTTCTTCTTCTTTGAAGAATTCGGTCAGGTCCTCTAAAGAGAGTTGTGCTTTGGCTTCTCTTAGCTTTCTCTTCAAGGTCCTTTCGGTTCAGGATCAGCTTCAACAAGAATGCCTTTGTCTCTGCTCCTGCTCATATGAAAGAGAAGAGAAAAAGAAAATGTGGAATCCTCTATGTCACAGTATAGAGATTCCTTGAAATGTCAGAGGAAAAGAGAAATAGAAAGAAGAAGGAGAAGAAGAATTCGAACTTTAATTAGATAAGGTTCGAATCGTGCATTTAGAAGGAGTGGTACTCCATAAATAGAAGGATGTGAGAAGGAGGGAAGAGGATTTTCGAAAATTCAATCAAAAGATTTTGAAAACATTTTGAAAATTTGATTGATAATTTTCGAAAATTGAAAGTGGAAGAGAAATCAAGTGATTTTTGAAAAAGATTTTGAAATTAGAAACTAAAAAGAATTTGATTGAAAACTAATTTGAAAAAGATATGATAAAAAAAATATGATTGAAAGGTTATGGTCTTAAAAAGATGTGATTGAGAAGATATGATTTGCAAACCATTTTAAAAGATATGATTTGAAAATAATTTTAAAAGATTTGATTTTGAAAATTAGTGACTTGCCTAACAAGAAAAGATATGATTCAAACATTAAACCTTTCTCAACAGAAAAGGTAACAAATTTGAGATGTTCAATCAAATCATTAATTGTTAGGAAGTATCTTTGAAAAAGGAAGGAAATTGATTTTGAAACCATTTGATTGAAAAGATATGATTTGAAAAAGATTTGATTTTGAAAAACTTTGAAAACTTGAAAAAAAATTGATTTGAAAACAAAATCTTCCTCCTAGCTCCATCCTGGCGTTAAACGCCCAGAATGGTATACATTCTGGCGTTTAACGCCCAAAATGCTACCTTTTTGGGCGTTAAACGCCCAACCAGGTACCCTGGCTGGCGTTTAAACGCCAGTCTGCCTTCTTCACTGGGCATTTTTGAATGCTCAGCTTTTTCTGTATAATTCCTCTGCAGTGTGTTCTGAATCTTCAATCCCTTGTATCATTGACTTGAAAAGACACAATTAAAAATATTTTTGGATTTTTAATAATCAAAATGCAACAAGAATCAAATAACAATGCATGCAAGACACCAAACTTAGCAGTTTATGTACTACTGACACTATATGAGACACAGAAACACTCAAGCCAAAAGAATTCAAAGATTAAAACAAAGAACTATATGCATGAATTCGAAAAATATAACAAAAACATGCATTTGACACCAAACTTAAGATGAGACTCTAGACTCAAACAAGAAACATCAAATATTTTTGGGTTTTTATGATTTTGCAATTTTTTTGTGTTTTTCGAAAATTAAATGGGAAAAGGTATCAAAATCCTTAATGAGAATTCCAGGAATCAGTGCAATGCTAGTCTAAGACTCCGGTCCAGGAATTAGACATGGCTTCACAGCCAGCCAAGCTTCCAAAGAAAGCTTCGGTCCAAAACACTAGACATGACCAAAGGTCAGCCAAGCCTTAGCAAATCACTGCTCCAAAAGCAAGATTGATACGAAATCAACAAGCTCTTGTGGTGATAAGTTGAAACCTCGGTCCAATCAGATTAGACATGGCTTCTCAGCCAGCCAGATTTCAACAAATCATCATGAAACTCTAGAATTCATCTTCAAGAATTTCGAAAAAATACCTAATCTAAGCAACAAGATGAACCGTCAGTTGTCCAGCCTGAACAATCCCGGGCAATAACACCAAAAAATTGATGTTGTTGCCGGATCTTGGCACTGATGTTACTAAAGGCTTGCTCAAAACTAGAACAATCCCCGTCAACGGCGCCAAAAACTTGGTGCGCGAAATTGTGAACTATACTTTTTCACAACTCTCATAATCCCTGGTAATGGCTCCAAAAACTTGGTGCGCTCAATACCATGGCATTACACAACTTCGCACAACTAACCAGCAAGTGCACTGGGTCGTCCAAGTAATAAACCTTACGTGAGTAAGGGTCGATCCCACGGAGATTGTTAGTATTGAAGCAAGCTATGGTCATCTTGTAAATCTTAGTCAGGCAAACTCAGATATATATGGTGATGAACGAAAATAACATAAAAGATAAAGATAGTGATACTTATGTAATTCATTGGTAGAAACTTCAGATAAGCGCATGAAGATGCCTTCCCTTCCGTCTCTCTGCTTTCCTACTGTCTTCATCCAACCCTTCTTACTCCTTTCCATGGCAAGCTCGTGTAGGGTTTCACTGTTGTCAGCAGCTACCTCCCATCCGCGCAGTGAAAGCTAATGCACACACTCTGTCACAGTGCTGCCAATCACCGGTTTGGTTCCCTCCCCTACCGGAATAGAATAACTCTTTTGCGTCTGTCACTAACGCCCAGTAGGTTACAGGTTTGAAGCACGTCACAGTCATTCAATCATTGAATCCTACTCAGAATACCACAGACAAGGTTAGACCTTCCGGATTCTCTTGAATGCTGCCATCAGTTCTTGCCTATACCACGAAGACTCTGATCTCACGGAATGGTTGGCTTGTTTGTCAGGCGAGCACTCGGTTGTCAGGCGATCAACCATGCATCGTGCAATCAGGAATCCAAGAGATATTCACTAAGCCTCAAATGCGTGTAGAACAAGAATGGTTGTCAGTCACCTTGTTCATGAGTGAGAATGGTGATGGGCGTCAATCATCACCTTCATCATGTTGAAGAACAAGTGATATCTTGGTAAAAGAACAAGCGGAATTTGAATGAAAGAACAATAGTAATTGCATTAATACTCGAGGTACAGCAGAGCTCCACAGCTTAATCTATGGTGTGTAGAAACTCCACCGTTGAAAATACATAAGCATAAGGTCTAGGCATGGCCGAATGGCCAGCCTCCCAATGATCTAAGAACTAAAATGTCCAAAGATGATCTAGAGATCTAAAAGTGATCAAAAGATTTTTATACAATAGTAAAAGGTCCTACTTATAAGAAACTAGTAGCCTAGGGTGTACAGAAATGAGTAAATGACATAAAAATCCTCTTCCGGGCCCACTTGGTGTGTGCTTGGGCTGAGCAATGAAGCAATTTCGTGTAGAGACTCCCCTTGGAGTTAAACGCCAGCTTTAGTGCCAGTTTGGGCGTTTAACTCCCAATTAGGTGCCAGTTCCGGCGTTTAACGCTGGAATTTCTTGAGGTGACTTTGAACGCCGGTTTGGGCCATCAAATCTTGGGCAAAGTATGGACTATTATATATTGCTGGAAAGCCCAGGATGTCTACTTTCCAACGCCGTTGAGAGCGCGCCAATTGGGCTTCTGTAGCTCCAGAAAATCCACTTCGAGTGCAGGGAGGTCAGAATCCAACAGCATCTGCAGTCCTTTTGAGTCTCTGGATCAGATTTTTGCTCAGATCCCTCAATTTCAGCCAGAAAATACCTGAAATCACAGAAAAACACACAAACTCATAGTAAAGTCCAGAAAAGTGATTTTTAATTAAAAACTAATAAAAATATACTAAAAACTAACTATATCATATCAAAAACATACTAAAAACAATGCCAAAAAGTATACAAATTATCCGCTCATCAGAATGCAACCATATGTCAATTTATTTGAACTAAAACTAAACCAAAGAAACTGTTATATGTTAAATACAATCACCAAATGAAGAGTCTGTCATGAATAAGGATGTCTTGGTGATGTATTAACAAAAACAGTTAATGAAAGAAAGCATTAAAACAAGTAAATAAATGAAACAAAGAGAAAACAGAAATTATCCAACTAAGAAGAAGAAAAATAGCACTGCAAAAGGCAATATGATTATGCAGACAAGTGATGTTGCTTGAATAATTTGCATAGAAAATAAGTGGCACACCAAACTTAGAATCTTGGTGTGTCACTTTCATTTTTTGATTTGATGCAATCATCCAAAAAGATTGAAAATAATTTGTTGCAAGGCAACACCAAACATAGAATGTAATCATATGCCAATTTATTGAAATTTAAACACAGCAAAGAAAGAAAATAAACCAAGCAGAGAAATGAAATGTTACCTAAGGTTGGGTTGCCTCCCAACAAGCGATCTTTTAGTGTCATTAGCTTGACATATTGTTCTTCACTTTCTTCCTCTTCTTCCAGTTTGTTAAGAGGAATGACCTCAAGGGGGGAGAAGTTTCAGCTATTGTCCTTTCTCTTGGCCTCTTCTCAGCAAGCTTCCTTTTGAATTTGGCTTGATTGAGCTTGCTTGCTGGTTCAGGGACAGGATTGGTGCTTTTGTTAGTTGCCTTCACTTCTTGGATGTCAAGACATGGTTGCTGTGTGATTTTTGGAGTTTGATCTTCATCCAGAGCCTTTTGAATTGGTGGTTCAATGAGCTTGTCCTTCATGTGCCTCTCTGTTTCCCTTGAGTTTGGACGTTCTTGATGGTCCTCCTCACTAGCTTGTTCTTCCACTTCCTCTTTTACACTCAACATTTGCTTTAATAGCTCTTTCATGGAGGAGGTTTGTTGATCTTCCCAAGCTTTCTTCATCTCCTCTTCATACCTTTCAATCATGGATTCAAGTGTTGAGGCGTTTTGGTCCAGGGAAGTTTGTGAGAGTTGTGAGTTATCATGTGCTCTTGTCATCTCAAGTGCAGTTTCAGGTTCAAATATTCCCACCACCTCTTCCTTCTTCACTAAAAATTCACTTGACTTAGTAGCCTCTTCCTCTTGTTTTTCCTCTTTCCTTGTTGCACTCACCAATTGAGCTAACATTATTTCCATGTTTTTGAATAAATTCTCTTGCTCGTTCCAGGATATATGTGCCTCCTTCTCATATTTTTCACACATGGTCTCAAGCTTTGAGAGGCTTTGGTTCATGGAAGTTTGTGTGGGTGGTGAATTTTGATAGAGGCTTTCTGTTGAAGCATGGTCAAGTGATGATATCTTTGGATGAATATAATATGGAGCATTAGAATTTCCTTCCCAGCCACCATTAGAATCATGACTAGCATCATTTTGTGGTGGAAGAAAATATCCCATATAGTTTTCTTGCTCATCTTGTGTCTGTGAAGCAAATCTTCATGGATTGGAGTGCTTAGAATTTGTATTTTCTTGGTGATATTCCCAGCCACCATTAGAGATTGGTGATGGTGGGTGATATCCCATAAAATTTGTTTGATCATAAGATGAGTTGAACTCCATTTAAATTTTGGAACACACAACACCAAGGAAAATTGAAATTACTCATATCAGAGATGAGAATTTCTTAGTGAGGCAAAAACTCAAACACCTTGGTTTCACTTTAAAACAGAGAACAAAAACAAAAAAAAATGCTTGATCTAGACTTCTCACCCACTTAATCATTGTTGATCTAAATCAATCCCCGGCAACGGCGCCAAAAACTTGATGGTGTTTTTGTGGAAAAAGAAATTTCCAACACACAAATCCAACCGGCAAGTATACCGGGTCGCATCAAGTAGTAATAACTCACTTAGAGTGAGGTCGATCCCACAGGGTTTGATGGATCAAGCAACTTTAGTGGGTGATTAGTTTAGTCAAGCTAACATTGAATGAATTGTGTGAAGTTGAGCAACAGAATGTAAATTTGCAGGGAATTTAAATTGCAGAAAGTAAAGTGGCAGGAAACTTAAAGAGCAAGAAAAGTAGATTGACAAATGACAAGAAATGTAAATTGCATCAAATGTAAAGGGGGCTGGGGTGCTGGAAATTAAATGAAAGCAGTAGATCCAAGCTTAGAACAATTGCAGGGAGATTAAAGTGCTTGAAAGTAAATTAGAAGCAATAGAAACAGAAAGGTAAAATGCAGATGAAATAAAAGCAGCAGATGTAAACAGCAAGGCAAAATTTCTTGAAGGAGCAAACAGAAATTAAGTTCAGCTTAAGTGCAGAATAAAATTGAAAATCTCAGGAAATCAAAGAGACTAGAAAACAAGTCTAGATCTCAATTCCTTCCTTGATCCAACCAAAAACAATTGCAGAAGAGAAGAAAGATGAAAGCAGTAAAAGAAACTTCAGATCCAATTTCTCAATTTCCTCAATTATGCAGAAGAACACAAATGAATTTCAAATGGATAATTGAAACAGAATTCCTTCAATTCTTGATCCAAAATTTAAATAGAAAGGAAAATTAAAAGAGAGAGCTATCTGCTACTCCCTAATGGAGCCAACCTTTTTTTTTAGTGAGATGGAATTGATGCCTTTATATAGGCTTTACAAAATGAAAAATGAAAATGAAATTAAAACAAATTACAAAAATGAAAATCCTAATTTAATTGATCCATGTGCCTTTGAGTGATGATGTGGGCTTTGCTTGCTTTGGATTTGAGGAGAAATGGGTTTGGTTGGCCTTGATTCAATTTGGAGAGGAATTAAATTTAAATGAAATTTTGGTTGAATTTTGGCCCATGTTGCTCCCAGGAGGCTGCCCTGCCCTTGTGGAGGGCAGAGCAGGAAAGCTTTGTGTAAGGATCCAAATAGCGTGCAAAATTTTGGGAGGGGCATCAGGATGCTGCCCTGCCCTTGAGGAGGGCAGGGCAATGTTGTCATGGTGCGTCCAAGCTTTGCCTCCCTGCCCGTGCTGCGATGCGCCAAGGATGTGCGCCCAAGCTCCTGGCCGTGCCAAATTGTGTGTGCCATGCACCAAGGAATGTTGCTCTGCCCTCCTTGTGGGCAGCGCTTTCCTTGTTCTTGGGTGAAGTCCCAAGTTCGAATCTTGGTGGAGGAAGTTGTTGCAATTTTTCCTTGGTTTCCTTGGCACCTAATTCACGTATAAGGCTTGGCTTCCTTGGAGGTCTTGTGTTCGAACCTTGGTGAAAGCATTTGGGGGAGTAATTTTTCTTGATTTTTCATGAAGAGCATGACATTGCCCTGCTCTCCAAGAGGGCAGAGCAGAAAAATGAGTGCTACTTGCTTTGGGGTGAGGCTCCAACTTCGAACCTTGGTGGAAGCACATTGGTTTATTTTCGCTTATTTTTGGCCCTTAAAGATGCCTTCCGTTCCTGCCTCAATTGTACGCCAAATATAGATTTCTATGTATCGTTGGAAAGCTCTGAATGTTAGCTTTCTAACGCAACTGGAAGCACATCAATTGGACGTCTGTAGCTCAAGTTATAGCCCTTTGAAGGAGGCATGGTCATGCTGTGAGCGCCCAGATTTTACCTTAGCGAAAATTCTTGCTTCCAACCTCACTTTGCATCACGATTCTGCCCTGCCCTTGGCAAGAGCAGGGCAGTGTGTGCTGATTGCCTATTCTCCTTTAATTTGGTCATGGGCCACGCTTTTAAAAGCGTGGCCTAAGGCTCCAAAGTGTGCTCCAACTTCAAAGTGTGTCCCAAAGCTCTTTTTTTCTCCTTTTTTTGTGCTTCTTTGCTTCTTTTTCTTCTTATTTCCTACAAGATTTATAAAATTAAAAGATCAAGGAAATATACCAATTAAGTATAAAAGCATTCAATATTTAAGCACAAATAATCAATTTCTTGTATGAAAAAGCATAGAAAAATAGGTTTGTGATGACATGTCATCATGGTGTTGCTGCCGGGGTCACCCGCCCCCAGTCCAAGGTC
>NC_080377.1:86754205-86782289 GCF_014773155.1 Arachis stenosperma
GATTGTGGAAGGCAGCTGATGAGCGGATATTTTATACGCTTTTTGGGGGTAATTTCATGTAGATTTTAGCATGTTTTAATTAGTTTTTAGTTAAATATTATTAGTTTTTAGGCAAAAATCATATTTCTGGACTTTACTATGAGTGTGTGTATTTTTCTGTGATTTCAGGTATTTTCTGGCTGAAATTGAGGGAGCTGAGCAAAAATCTGACTTAGGCTGAAAAAGGACTGCTGATGCTGTTGGATCCTGACCTCCCTGCACTCGAAATGGATTTTCTGGAGCTACAGGAGTCTAATTGGTGCGCTCTCAACGGCGTTGGAAAGTAGACATCCAGGGATTTCCAGCAATAGATAATAGTCCATACTTTGCGCGAAGATAGACGACGTAACTTGGCGTTGAACGCCAAGTACATGCTGCTGTCTGGAGTTAAACGCCAGAAACACGTCATGATCCGGAGTTGAACGCCCAAAACACGTCATAACTTGGAGTTCAACTCCAAGAAAAGCCTCAGTTCGTGGATAGCTTTAGTCTCAGCCCCAGCACACACCAAGTGGGCCCCATAAGTGGATTTCTGCACGAATTATCTTAGTTTACTCATTTTCTGTAAACCTAGGTTACTAGTTTACTATTTAAACAACTTTTAGAGACTTATTCTGTACCTCATGACATTTTCAGATCTGAATTACATACTTTTGATGGCATGAGTCTCTAAACTCCATTGTTGGGGGTGAGGAGCTCTGCAGCGTCTCGATGAATTAATACAATTCCTTTATTTTCCATTCAAACACGCTTGTTCTTATCTAAGATGTTCATTCGCGCTTAATTATGGAGACGGTGATGATCTGTGACACTCATCATCTTCCCCAATCAATGAACATGTGCCTGACAACCACCTCCGTTCTACATCAGATTGAATGAGTATCTCTTAGATTCCTTAATCAGAATCTTCGTGGTATAAGCCGGATTGATGGCGGCATTCATAAGAATCTGGAAAGTCTAAACCTTGTCTGTGGTATTTCGAGTAGGATTCTGGGATTGAATGACTGTGACGAGCTTCAAACTCCTGAAGGCTGGGCGTTAGTGACAGACGCAAAAGAATCAATGGATTCTATTCCAACCTGATTGAGAACCGACAGATGATTAGCCGTGCTGTGACAGAGCATAGGAATGTTTTCACTGAGAGGATGGGAAGTAGCCATTGACAACGGTGACACCCTACATAGAGCTTGCCATGGAAGGGACCTTGCGTGTGGGAAGAGGATTTCAAGGAAAGTAGAAATTCAAAGGACAAAGCATCTCCAAAACTCCAACATATTTCTCATTACTGCACAACAAGTAACGCTTTTATTTTCTTTTATTTTTCCAATCTAATAATTCCAACTGATAATTTTAATTAATATCCTGACTAAGAATAATAAAATAAACATCGCTTGCTTCAAACCAATAATCTCCGTGGGATCGACCCTTACTCACGTAAGGTATTACTTGGACGACCCAGTGCACTTGCTGGTTAGTTGTGCGAATTGCCAAAGAGTTAGATTGCAAATTCGTGCACCAAGTTTTTGGCGCCGTTGCCGGGGATTATTCGAGTTTGAACAACTAAAGGTTTATTTTATTTCTTAGATTAGGAATAATTTTTTTTTATTGTTATAGAGTCATTAAATCTTGGTAGGATAGTTTCTTTTCAAAAAAAAAAAGTTTTTCTTCAAAAATATTATTTTTCTTTATTAATTGTGAATTTTTCGTGAGTCTAGTGTCTTGTTCTAAGTTTGGTGTCAATTGCATCTTCTATATTTTTCTTTGAATTTTCGAACTTGTGTTCTTTGTTCTTCATTGATCTTCAAGTTGTTCTTGTTTATTTTTCTTGTTTAATCTTGAGTTTTTCTTATTTTATGTCTTTTCTTGTTTTTCTTGTGCTTTTTCAAAACATTATCTTTCAAAAATTATACTTTTATCCATAAAAATAATTGGTGCACGAAATTGCAATCACACTTTTGCAACTCCGCACAACTAACCAGCAAGTGCACTAGGTCGTCCAAGTAATACCTTGCGTGAGCAAGGGTCGATCCCACGGAGATTGTCGGCTTGAAGCAAGTTATGGTTATCTTGTAAATCTTAGTCAGGATATCAGAAATTATCGGGATTGATTGTGAAAAGCAACAGAACATGAAATAAGTACTTGTTATGCAGTAATGGAGAATAGGTTGGGATTTTGGAGATGCTCCATCTTCTGAATCTCTGCTTTCCTACTGTCTTCTTCATCAAACACGCAAGGCTCCTTCCATGGTAAGCTGTATGTAGGGTTTCACCGTTGTCAGTGGCTACCTCCCATCCTCTCAGTGAAAACGTTCCTATGCTCTGTCACAGCATGGCTAATCATCTGTCAGTTCTTGGTCAGGCCGGAATAGAATCCATTGATTCTTTTGCGTCTGTCACTAACGCCCCGCCTGCTAGGAGTTTGAAGTACGTCACAGTCATTCAATCATTGAATCCTACTCAGAATACCACAGACAAGGTTTAGACCTTCCGGATTCTCTTGAATGCCGCCATCAGTTCTAGCTTATACCACGAAGATTCTGATTAAGGAATCCAAGAGATATCTACTCAATCTGAGGTAGAACGGAGGTGGTTGTCAGGCACACGTTCATATTTGAGAATATGATGAGTGTCACAGATCACCACATTCATCCGGGTTAAGAACAAGTGATATCTTAGAATGGAAGCAAGCATGATTGAATAAGAAACAGTAGTAATTGCATTAATCCATCAAGACACAGCAGAGCTCCTCACCCCCAACCATGGGGTTTAGAGACTCATACCGTGGAAAGTACACAAAGAAACGTGTAAAGTGTCATGAGGTTCAGATACAATGTCAGAAGATCCTATTAATAGTGAACTAGTAACCTAAGGTTTACAGAAATGAGTAAATGACAGAAAAATCCACTTCCGGGCCCACTTGGTGTGTGCTTGGGCTGAACAATGAAGCATTTTCGTGTAGAGACCTTTTCTGGAGTTAAACGCCAGCTTTCATGCCAGTTTGGGCGTTTAACTCCAAGTTTTATGCCAGTTCCAGCGTTAAACGCTGGAATTTCTGAGGCTGATTTGCCACGCCGGTTTGGGCCATCAAATCTTGGGCAAAGTATGGACTATTATATATTGCTGGAAAGCCCAGGATGTCTACTTTCCAATGCCGTTGAGAGCGCGCCAATTGGGCTTCTGTAGCTCCAGAAAATCCACTTCGAGTGCAGGGAGGTCAGAATCCAACAGAATCTGCAGTCCTTTTCAGTCTCTGAATCAGATTTTTGCTCAGGACCCTCAATTTCAGCCAGAAAATACCTGAAATCACAGAAAAACACAAAAACTCATATTAAAGTCCAGAAAAGTGAATTTTAGCTAAAAACTAATAAAAATATACTAAAAACTCACTAAAATATACTAAAAACATACTAAAAACAATGCCAAAAAGCGTACAAATTATCCGCTCATCACAACACCAAACTTAAATTGTTGCTTGTCCCCAAGCAACTGAAAATCAAAATAGGATAAAAAGAAGAGAATATACTATAGACTCCAAAATATCAAGGAAACAATGCTCCAATCAGATGAGTTGTACTGGTAGCTTTTTGCCTCCGAACAGTTTTGGCATCTCACTCTATCCTTTGAAGTTCAGAATGATTGGCATCTATAAGAACTCAGAACTCAGATAGTGTTATTGATTCTCCTAGTTAAGTATAATGATTCTTGAACATAGCTAGTGTACGAGTCTTGGCTGTGGCCCAAAGCACTCTGTCTTCCAGTATTACCACCGGATACATACATGCCACAGACACATAATTGGGTGAACCTTTTTAGATTGTGACTCAGCTTTGCTAGAGTCCGCAATTAGAGGTGTCCAGGGTTCTTAAGCACACTCTTTTTGCCTTGGTTCACAACTTTAAATTTTTTCTTTTTCTCTCTTTTTTTTTCGAAATTTTTTTTTTGTATTCACTGCTTCTTCTTGCTTCAAGAATCACTTTGATGATTTTTCAGATCCTCAATAACAGTTCTCCTTTTCCATCATTCTTTCAAGAGCCAACAATTTTATCATTCTTAAAACAACAAATTCAAGAGACATATGCACTGTTCAAGCATTCATTCAGAAAACAAAAAGTATTGTCACCACATCAAACTAATTCAACTAGTTTCAAGGATAAATTTCGAAATCCTGTACTTCTTGTTCTTTTGTGATTAAAGCATTTTTCATTTAAGAGAGGTGATGGATTCATAGGACATTCATAACTTTAAGGCATAAATTTTATTAATTATGAATTAAGAACAAGACTTAAATATAAAAATAGAAAACAAAACAAAACAAAAAAAACAAAAAAAATAGGCTCCTAATGATAGAGGTTTTCACAGAGTTAGGACTCAACAACCTTGATTTTTGAGAAGTGGATGCTCCCTCAGCTTGAGAGGAAAGCTGTTGGCGTTTCAACTCTTGGAGTTCACGCCCCTGCTTCTCTTGCTCCCTCCATTGACTTCTTGGTGATTGGATGTTGAATGGGTATGAATTCATCTGCTCCCATCTTTACCTTAGCCTCTTTACAGAGCAAGGAGATCAAGCTTGGGTACGCCAATTTGGTTATAGTGGAGTTCTTATTTGCAATTGTGTAGATCTCACAAGCAATCACATGATGAACCTCCACTTCTTTTCCAAGCATAATGCAATGAATCATCACTGCTCTCTTGATAGTGACCTCAGAACGGTTGCTAGTGGGCAATATGGAACGCCCAATAAAGTCTAGCCAACCTCTTGCAATTGGTTTGAGGTCTCCCCTCTTGAGTTGGTTTGGGACACCCTTTGAATTGGTTATCCACTTAGTTCCAGGGAGGCATATGTCCTCTAGAACTTGATCCAACCCTTTATCTGCTCTCACCATCCTCCTATTAAAGGATTCAGGATCATCTTGCAGTTGAGGCAGTTTGAAGATTTCTCTTATTTTGTCCAGATGGAAGTACATAACTTTCCCTCTGACCATAGTTCTGTAGGTATGGTAAGCAGTTCCAGTCATTCTCTGCTTATCTGTTAGCCACAGATTTGAGTAGAATTCCTGAACCATGTTCCTTCCAACCTTTATCTCAGGATTGGTTAGAACTTCCCATCCTCTGTTTCGAATTTGCTCTTGGATCCCCGGATATTCATCTTCTTTCAGATCAAATTTCACTTCCGGGATCACTGACCTCAGACCCATTATTTTGTGATAATGGTCTTCATGTTCTTTAGTTAAGAACTTCTCTTGATTCCAAAGATTCTTTGGATTATTCTCTTTCTTTCCTCTTAAATTGGTTTGTTTTCCCTTAGGAGCCATGATCTTGATGAATCTTGGCTTAGTGATCACGGAAAAGCACACCAAACTTAGAGGTTTGCTTGTCCTCAAGCAAAAGAAAGGAGAGAAGAGAGAGAGAGGAAGAGGAAATTCGAATGGTGTGGTGGAATGAGGGGGGACAAACGTGTATTTATAAGGTGGGGAGGGGAGATTTCGAAAAGAAAGAAAAATTTGAAAGGATATTTGAGAAGATATGGAAACAAATAAAAAAAAAGGGTGAGTTTTTTGAACAAAATTTGGGAATGATTTGAGAGATTTGAAGAATGATTTTAGATTTTTGAAAATTTGAATGTTAATGATGAGAGATTGAAATGTGTTTTTGTAGAAAAATATGGGTAAGAAAAGGAAAGTTTGAAAAAATTTGATTTGAAAACAAAATTGTGGTCCCCCCACCTTTCTGGCATTAAACGCCCAGAATGGCACCCATTCTGGCGTTTAACGCCCATTTGATGCCCCTTTTGGGCGTTTAACGCCCAACCAGGTGCCCTGGCTGGCGTTAAACGCCAGAATTCCTTTATCACTGGGCGTTTTTCTAAACGCCCAGGATGCTGCACACCTGGCGTTAAACGCCCAGAATGGTGCCCATTCTGGCGTTTAACGCCCAAAATGGCACCTTTACTGGCGTTAAACGCCCAGAATGGTGCCCATTCTGGCGTTTAACGCCCAAAATGCCCCTTACTGGCGTTTTTTCGCCAGTAAGCTCTTTTTCTCTGCTTTTTGAGCTGAATCCTTCTGTAACTCTGTGAATTCCTTCATTTTTGATACTTGCCTCTGTAAAAACAAATCATATAACCTCCTAATGACTGGGTTGCCTCCCAGCAAGCGCTTCTTTACTGTCTTTAGCTGGACCTTTACTAAGAATCACTCAAGTCTCAGTTTTGAGCGTTCCTGCTCAAAATTGCTTTCGAGATAATGCTTGATTCTCTGTCCATTAACAATGAATTTTTTGTCAGAATCAATATCCTGAAGCTCAACATATCCATATGGTGACACTCCTGTAATCACATATGGACCCCTCCACCGGGATTTGAGTTTTCCTGGAAACAATTTGAGCCTAGAGTTGAAGAGCAGAACTTTTTGTCCTGGCTCAAAGACTCTGGTTGACAACTTCTTGTCATGCCATTTCTTTGCCTTTTCCTTATAAATTTTTGCATTTTCAAAGGCATTGAGTCTGAACTCCTCTATCTCATTTAACTGGAGCAATCTTTTTTCACCAGCCAACTGAGCATCCATGTTTAGGAATCTGGTTGCCCAATAGGCTTTATGCTCCAGTTCTACGGGCAGATGACATGCCTTCCCATACACCAGTTGGTATGGAGAGGTTCCTATAGGAGTCTTGAATGCTGTTCTGTATGCCCATAGAGCATCATCCAAGCTCTTTGCCCAATCCTTTCTTCGGGCTATCACAGTCCGTTCTAGGATTCTTTTTAGCTCTCTGTTAGAGACTTCAGCTTGCCCATTTGTCTGTGGATGATACGGAGTTGCCACTTTATGGCTGATTCCATATCTAACCATAGCAGAGTATAGCTGTCTATTGCAGAAATGAGTGCCCCCATCACTGATTAGTACTCTGGGAACACCAAACCTGCTGAAGATGTGTTTCTGGAGGAATTTTAGCACGGTCTTGGTATCATTAGTGGGTGTAGCAATTGCTTCTACCCACTTAGATACGTAGTCCACTGCCACCAGAATGTAAGTGTTTGAGTATGATGGTGGGAATGGACCCATGAAGTCAATTCCCCATACATCAAACAATTCTATCTCTAATATCCCTTGTTGAGGCATGGCATATCCGTGAGGCAAGTTACCAGCTCTTTGGCAACTGTCACAGTTACGCACAAACTCTCGGGAATCTTTATAGAGAGTAGGCCAGTAGAAGCCACATTGGAGGACTTTAGTGGCTGTTCACTCACTTCCAAAATGCCCTCCATACTGTGATCCATGGCAGTGCCATAGGATCTTTTGTGCTTCTTCTCTGGGTACACATCTGCGGATTACTCCGTCTGCACATCTCTTAAAGAGATATGGTTCATCCTAGAGGTAGTACTTGGCATCTGAAATTAATTTCTTTCTTTGCACTTTGCTGTACTCTTGGGGTATGAACCTCACAGCTTTATAATTTGCAATATCTGCAAACCAAGGAGCTTCCTGAATGGCAAAGAGTTGCTCATCTGGGAAAGTCTCAGAGATCTCAGTAGAAGGGAGGGACGCCCCAGCTACTGGTTCTATTCGGGACAGATGATCAGCTACTTGGTTCTCTGTCCCTTTTCTATCTCTTATTTCTATATCAAACTCTTGCAGAAGCAACACCCATCTTATTAGCCTGGGTTTTGAATCCTGCTTTGTGAGTAAGTATTTAAGAGCAACATGGTCAGTGTACACAATCACTTTGGATCCTACTAGATAAGATCTAAACTTGTCAATGGCATAGACCACTGCAAGTAATTCTTTTTCTGTGGTTGTGTAATTCTTCTGTGCATCATTTAGAACACGGCTAGCATAATAAATGACATGCAGAAGTTTGTTATGCCTCTGTCCCAACACTGCACCAATGGCATGGTCACTGGCATCACACATTAATTCAAATGGCAATGTCCAATCTGGTACAGAGATGACTGGTGCTGTGACCAGCTTAGCTTTCAGGGTCTCAAACGCCTGCAGACACTGTGTGTCAAACACAAATGGTGTGTCAGCAGCTAGCAGATTACTCAGAGGTTTTGCAATTTTCGAAAAATCCTTTATGAACCTTCTGTAGAATCCTGCATGCCCCAGAAAGCTTCTGATTGCCTTAACATTGGCAGGTGGTGGTAATTTTTCAATTACCTCTACCTTTGCCTTATCCACCTCTATTCCCCTGCTTGAAATTTTGTGCCCAAGGACAATTCCCTCAGTCACCATAAAGTGACATTTCTCCCAGTTTAAAACCAGGTTAGTCTCTTGGCACCTTTTCAGGACAAGTGCTAGGTGATTAAGACAGGAGCTGAATGAGTATCCATATACTGAGAAGTCATCCATGAAGACTTCCAGAAATTTTTCTACCATATCTGAGAAGATAGAGAGCATGCACCTCTGAAAGGTTGCAGGTGCATTGCACAGACCAAAAGGCATCCTTCTGTAGGCAAACACGCCAGAAGGGCAAGTGATGACAAGTCATCATATACCCATTTTTCAAGCTAATTTCACTTGTTTTGTAAGCATTTATGCACTTTCTTGCATCCTAAGTAAGTGATTTGGAGTGAAAATGCACAACTTCTCTAAATCAAGCAACCACCATGAAATTAATGTTAATCCATGAGGTTTAAGCTAATTTTAATTGAACTTTAATTGATTTATAAGCCTCTTGAATTTAGTGATACTTGGAGTGGTTGTTTTGGTTTATTGTAGGTGAAGAAAAGAAAAGAGAAGGAAAAGCGTGGCCTAAGAAGTGTAGCCCAAGGAAAGGAAAGTGTGGCAAAAGAGAGAAGAAGCGTGCCGCATGTAAAGGGGGAGGCAACATTGCCCTCCACAAGGGCACACTGCCCTCTAGGAGGGCAACATAAGAGAACCAAGCAAGGAAGGCAACTCTGCCCTGCCCACTACAAGGGCAGAGCACAAAATGTGCCTTGAGATCAAGAGGAAGAGAACCTTGCCCTGCCCTTGTGGAGGGCAGAATCGGGCTCTCCAAGGAAGAAATTCAAAGAAAAAATGTCACCCATGCATGCTACAAGGATCGAACAAGGAACCATGAGGAAGCCAAGACTTAAGGTTGAGTGCCGTGCCAAGAAACCAAGGAAATTATTGTAGCGTGTGCTTCCTCCGTGATTCGAACACGGGACGTGAAAGAAGGAACATTGCCCTGCCCTCTGCGCGGGCAGGGCAGAATCTTGTGGTTGGCGCACCAATTTTCGTCCCTGGCGCACCAATTCTCTCCTGGCAGCACCAACGCGCGCTACGCTCGTCCCTGGCAGCACCAACTTTTCCTGCCCTGCCCTTGGCGCGGGCAGGGCAGCACCTTGCGCACCAAGAAGCAAATTCTGCGCACATTACCGCGCCAAGCTCGCACAACGCCGCACCAATCTCATGCACCAAGCACCAATTTTCTGCCCTGCCCTCCACAAGGGCAGGGCAGCCTCCTGGGAGTCACAATTTTGGGCCGAAAAATTCAATTAAAAATCCAATTGAATTCATTTCTTCACCAAATCAAAAGCCCATCCAAATCCCAATATCCAAGAATAGAAAGTGTATAAATAGGATTTAGTTTGATGTAATTAGGACTTTTGAACCTTTTACTTTACTTTTACCTTCATTTTTGAATTTTACTTTTACTTTGATCTTTTTTGGAGCTTTGGCAATTATTCTTGGAACTTTACTGAGAATTCTGAGAATTGGGGAGGAGAATTGATCTCTCTTCTTCCTCATTCTTGCCTAAGCACTTCTAATCTTCTGTTTCTGAGTTTTGGGTGTGAGAAATTGAGGAAATTCTGTCTCAATTCCCATTCAAACTCTCTTTAAATCTTTTCTGCATAATTCAATTCAATTTCAATTTCCTTTACTGCTTCCTCTTCTAATTCTTGTCAATTGCTTTGTTAACTTGGATCTAGGAAGGCAAATAGAGATCTAGGCTCTGCTACCTAGTCTCTTGAAACCTGAGACCCAATTTTACTTTTGGTTCTTCTGTGAACCTTGCTGCACTTTAATTTCCTATTCTGTTTGAATTTCAGTTTACTCTAATTCATCTTCTACTTAATTGATTGCTGCAATTTACTTCTTCTTTGTTTAGATCCTGCAATCCCATTCCTCAATTCCCTTTTATATTCAAGCAATTTACCTTCCTTGCCATTTAAGTTACTGCAATTTACCTTTCTTTCACTTTAAGTTTCAGTCATTTAGTTTCTTGTTCTTTAAGATTCTGCAATTTTACTCTTCTGCTTTATAATTTACTGCACATTTCCCTCTCCCCTTTACATTCCAAGCAATTTATCTTCTGTTAAACACCAATCACTCAACCAACACTTGATTCGCTTGACTAAACCAACCACTAAACTAAAATTGCTCAATCCTTCAATCCCTGTGGGATCGACCTCACTCATGTGAGTTATTATTACTTGATGCGACCCGGTACACTTGCCGGTGAGTTTTGTGTTGGATCGTTTTCCACACATCATGTTTTTGGCGCCATTGCCGGGGATTGAAATAGATTGACAATGATTAAGTGAAGTGGAGGTCTAGATTAAGCACTTTTTCTTTTCTGTTATTCTAACTCCTACTAACAGACTAACTGTTTGAATTTTTGCTTAAACTAACCAAAACCTCATTCTAGCAATAGATTGAAGTTTTATTAATTTTCTGGGTCTGTGTGTTCATTGTTGTGTGTTTGTATGTCAGGTATAGGAAGATCTTCCCCTATCCTCTCTGAAATTGATCAAAGAACTCTTCGGAGAATAAGAAGAGCCGAAAGAGGGAAGAACGTTGTTGGAGAAGAAGAATCTGAGGAGGAATTCCAAGAAATGGAAGGAGATACCAATCAACCAGGAGAAGGAGCCAACAAGAATCAACAACAGAGAAGAGTCTTGGCTTCATACACATTTGCAAATGCTAGGCATTGTGGGAGTAGCATTCTCCCTCCCAATGTCAATGCAAACAATTTTGAACTCAAGCCACAACTCATCACTCTGGTTCAAAACAATTGTTCTTTTGGAGGAGGACCTTTGGAGGATCCAAATCAACATTTGTCTACTTTCTTGAGAATCTGTGACACAGTGAAAACAAATGGTGTACCCCCTGATAGCTACAAGTTGCTGCTCTTTCCCTTCTCTCTCAGAGACAAAGCCACTCAATGGCTAGAAACCTTTCCAAAAGAAAGCATCAACACTTGGGATGACTTGGTGAGCAAGTTTCTTGCCAAATTTTATCCCCCTCAAAGAATCCTAAGGTTGAAGACTGAGGTCCAAACGTTCACTCAATTGGAGGCTGAAAACTTATATGAAGCATGGGAAAGATATAAGGCTCTATTGAGGAAATGTCCACCAGAGATGTTCACTGAGTGGGACAAGTTGCAGAACTTCTATGAGGGACTCACTCTTAAAGCTCAAGAAGCTCTTGATCACTCTGCAGGAGGCTCATTACAACTCATGAAGACCACAGAGGAAGCTCAAAACCTCATTGATATGGTGGCCAACAACCAATATTTCTTTGCTCATCAAAGACAACGCCAACCATCACAGAGAAGAGGAGTAATGGAGTTGGAAGGAGTTGATTCTATTCTGGCTCAGAACAAGATGATGCAGCAGCAGATTCAACAACAATTTGAGCAAATGGCCAAAAGGATTGATGGCTTGCAAGTTGCAGCAGTGAGCACCACAAGCCAACCACCAACTACTTGGGTGCAAAGTGAAGAAACTCAAGAAGAGCAACAGCAAGAGCAAGTCCAATACATGCACAACCAAAATCCTGGAACAAATGAAGTCTATGGTGACACTTACAATCCATCTTGGAAGAACCATCCCAACCTCAGATGGGGAGACAACCATAATCAAAACCAACAACCATGGCAAAGAAACACAAGTCAGAACAATTGGAAAAACACAAATGACCCCCAGCCAAACACTAACCAAAACTCATACAGAAAACCACAAAACAACTACCCAAATTCTAACCAATATCCACCCAATAACCACCCAACCAACCAAAACACTTATCTTCATCCATCAACACCCCAAAATCAACCCATCTCACAAGACTCACAGAGAATCACCAATCTAGAGATGCTCATGGAGAGACTGATGAAGAACCAAGAATTGACAACAAAGAACCAAGAAGCCTCCATGAAGAACCTAGAGAGACAGATTGGACAAATTTCCAAGAAGATTTCTGTTGAAAAACCATCAAGTTCACTACCTAGTGACACCATTCCCAACCCAAAGGAAGAATGCAAGGTCGTGCAACTAAGAAGCGGAAAAGTGTTAACAGATGGTAACCAAGGAGCAACCAAGCAGAATGACACTGAGCCAACAAAGAATGATGAAGCCATCAACAAAGACATGATGACCAAGAATGTCCCAGAAAAACTCACAGAGGAAAACAACAAACCACAGAATTTGAAGAAAGAAAAGAAGATCTTGGAAGAACCAATTCCAAAACAACATCAGATGGAGAAGAGCTCAACACCACCACTGCCTTATCCACAGAGATTTCACAAAGAGACAAAGGATCAGCATTTCCACAAATTTCTTGAGACTTTTAAGAAGTTGGAGATCAACATACCTTTAGCTGAAGCTTTGGAGCAAATGCCTCTGTACGCCAAGTTCTTAAAGGAGCTCATCAATAAGAAAAGAGATTGGAATGAGAAGGAAACGGTGATGCTGAGTGAAGAATGTAGCGCCGTGCTCCAAAAAGGAATTCCACCAAAGCTTAAGGATCCAGGGAGTTTTGTAGTACCATGCACTATAGGCAAACTATCCTTGGACAAAGCTCTTTGTGATCTTGGAGCTAGTATCAACTTAATGCCCCTGTCCATGATGAAGAAGCTTGCCATAGAAGAACTCAAACCAACCAGGATGTCATTAGTCATGGCCGACAGATCAATCAAGACACCGAATGGAATTGTGGAAAATTTGCTAGTTAAGGTTGGAGAGTTTATCTTCCCTGCGGACTTTGTAATCCTAGATACTGATGAGGAAGGCAACAATTCAATCATCTTGGGCAGACCATTTCTAGCAACTGCCAGAGCCATTATAGATGTGGAAAAAGGAGAAATGATTTTTAGAGTACACAATGAGCAAATGATCATCAATGTTTTTAAGTCAATGCAACACCCTCCAGAACAGGAAGATCATTTGAGGGTGGATATGATAGAGAGCCTGGTGGAAGAAATGTTAGACATTGACCAGTATGAGCAAGAAAAAGACAATCAAGAAACAATAGAGGAACATGTGACTGAGGCTTTCATAAGCAAAGAGGAGAAACCAAGCAAGAAAGAAGAGGTGCAAAAGCAAGAACTGAAGTCATTACCTTCTCATCTCAAATATGCATTTCTTGGCACTTCAGAAAGCCTCCCGGTGATCATCAATTCGTCCTTGACAAAGAAAGAAGAAGGAGAGCTTCTTGATGTTCTCAGAGCTCACAAGGATGCCTTAGGTTGGACCATTGATGACCTGAAAGGCATCAGCCCTACAGTATGCATGCATAAGATTCTTTTGGAAAACAATTCCAAAGCAGTAATTCAACCGCAGAGAAGACTCAACCCTGCAATGAAGGAAGTCGTCCAGAAGGAAGTAATGAAATTATGGAATGCAGGAATCATATATCCTATTTCCGATAGCTCATGGATAAGTCCAGTCCAAGTGGTACCAAAGAAAGGTGGGATGACAGTCATTATTAACGAGAAGAGTGAACTCATTCCCACCAGAACTGTGACAGGGTGGAGAATGTGCATTGATTATAGAAGGTTGAATGATGCCACACGCAAGGATCACTTCCCACTTCCTTTCATTGATCAAATGCTTGAAAGGTTGGCTGGCCATGCTTATTATTGTTTCTTGGATGGTTATTCTGGGTATAATCAGATTGTGGTGGACCCAAAGGACCAAGAAAAGACTTCATTCACATGCCCAGTTGGAGTTTTTGCTTATAGAAGAATGCCATTTGGATTGTGCAATGCCCCAGCCACTTTTCAAAGGTGTATGCTTTCCATTTTCTCAGATATGGTTGAAAAATTTTTAGAAGTTTTTATGGATGACTTCTCTGTTTTTGGTGATAATTTCAATACTTGCTTAAACCATCTAACTCTTGTCTTGAAACGGTGCCAAGAAACTAATTTGGTTTTGAATTGGGAGAAGTGCCATTTCATGGTACCTAAGGGGATTGTTCTTGGTCATAAAGTTTCAAGAAGAGGAATAGAGGTTGATAAGGCAAAAGTGGAAATAATAGAAAAACTCCCTCCACCAACCAATGTGAAATCTGTTAGAAGTTTCTTGGGGCATGCAGGTTTTTATAGAAGGTTTATCAAAGATTTTTCTAAAATAGCCAAACCTTTGAGTAATCTTTTGATGATTGATCAACCTTTTGTTTTTGATAAAGATTGCCAGCATGCTTTTGAAACTTTAAAACAGAAACTTACAACAGCACCAATTATCACACCTCCGGATTGGAACTTACCATTTGAACTCATGTGTGATGCAAGTGAAATTGCAATTGGTGCTGTACTTGGACAGAAGAAGGGAAACTTGCATCATGTCATATATTATGCAAGTAAAGTATTGAATGAAGCTCAAAAAAATTACACTACAACAGAGAAGGAGTTATTAGCTGTAGTCTATGCATTTGATAAGTTTAGATCGTACTTGATAGGATCTAAAATTGTGGTTTATACTGATCATGCTGCTCTCAAGTATTTGATGTCAAAGCAGGATGCTAAACCAAGACTCATCAGGTGGATTCTACTCTTACAAGAATTTGACATTGAGGTGAGAGACAGGAAAGGCACTGAAAATTTAGTTGCTGATCATTTGTCAAGGCTGCCACCAGAAACAATTCAAGAGGCTTCATTACCTGTGAATGAAAGCTTCCCAGATGAACATCTTATGTTGATCCAACAAACACCATGGTTTGCTGATATAGCTAACTACAAAGTGGGGAGGAAGATACCTCAAGAATTCACTAAGCAACAAGTGAAGAAGCTAATCAATGAAGCAAGGAAGTTCTTGTGGGATGAACCTTACTTGTTCAAAAGATGTTCTGATGGAATAATCAGAAGATGTGTTCCTGAGAGTGAAATGCAAGATATATTATGGCATTGCCATGGCTCTGCGTACGGCGGACACTTTGGTCCAGAAAGAACAGCAGCAAAGATACTACAAAGTGGGTTCTATTGGCCAACCATCTTCAAAGATGCCAGGGAGTTTGTCCACCAATGTAATGAATGCCAAAGAGCAGGAGGATTAACAAGAAGGAACGAGATGCCACAGAACTTCATCTTGGAAGTAGAATTGTTTGATTTATGGGGCATTGATTTCATGGGACCCTTCCCCCCCTCTTATTCATTCAGATATATCTTGGTAGCAGTGGAGTATGTTTCAAAATGGGTGGAAGCCATAGCCACAACCACCTGTGATGCACAAATTGTCCTTCAATTCCTAAAGAAGCACATCTTTACTAGATATGGAGTGCCCAAGGGTCTCATCAGTGATGGTGGTGGCCATTTTTGTAATAGACAAATGGAGAAACTTCTCCACAAATATGGAGTTATTCATAAGGTAGCCACACCATATCATCCCCAAACTAATGGGCAGGCAGAATTAGCTAACAGGGAACTGAAGAAGATCCTAGAAAAGACAGTTGGTAGCACAAGAAAGGATTGGGCTAGGAAGTTGGAAGATGCACTTTGGGCATACCGAACAGCTTTCAAAACTCCTATTGGGAAGTCCCCATTTCAATTACTATATGGCAAATCTTGTCATCTCCCTGTAGAGCTTGAGCACAAAGCCTTTTGGGCCACCAAACTTCTAAATCTGGATTCTGAAGCAGCAGGAGAGAAAAGATTGTTGCAACTGAATGAGCTAGAAGAGTTTAGGCTAGAAGCCTATGAAAATACTAAGATATACAAGGAAAAAGCTAAGAGATGGCATGACAGGAAGATTTTGAAGAAAGAATTCAAACCTGGACAACAAGTTCTCTTGTATAACTCACGGCTCAAGATATTCCCTGGCAAGCTTAAGTCTAAGTGGACTGGTCCATACTTGGTGACTAATGTTTTCCCTTATGGGAGTATTGAATTGCTAGATGAAGCTACAAAGAATCGGTTTACAGCAAATGGTCATAGAGCAAAACTGTACCTAGGGGGGCAATGGAACAAAGAAACAGAGGTCCAGAGCCTAAATCCTCCTTGAAGCAAAAACAGAAGATGTCAAGCTAGTGACAATAAAAGAGCGCTTGTTGGGAGGCAACCCAACCTGAGGTAGCTTTCTTTTTCATAGCTTTTTCAATAAAAATGTTGAATAAATGGTATGCATTGCAAGGAGTTAAGTTTGGTGTCGCACACCAAAACAATTTTAGGGAGAATGAAAACTTCTAAGTTTGGTGTTCCACCAAAAATATCATTTAAAAACACATTCTCACCTCTTGCATGATTCTAGCTCCAAGCAATCAAACACATTATTCAACTGTTGAATTGTTCCCTAGCTTTAATTTCATTAACCTTTAGCAAGTACACATGGTTTCAATTATGGTTGACTTGTTGCATCTGAGACAGTGGCAAAACAATTAAGTTTGGTGTTCACACACCAAAACAAATCCTGAAACCACACTCAGTTTATGCACACTAACCATATAATTAAAGGCTTGAGAAGCAAGCAACTTTGAGGATTAAGCAGGACATGAGTCAACAATTGAAGACATTATGCATCTTAACTCAAAGAGAACACAACAGAAGGAAAAATCAAAGGGCTGCAACTTCAAAGGTTGTATCTAAACTTAATCCTTGCTGCTGTGAAATGTTTTGAATCTGGAAGCCATTGTTTGTCTTGCTAAAGTGTTTATCTAGCTACAAGTGAAACTGTTTGTTAAAATGCTAAATATGCATAATGCTTGTTATCCATCACTTAGTTTAAATATTGTTTTGTTTCCCATATGCTTAAATAAAAGAGTTTGGTTTGAATTGAAAAGTGAAATATCCAATGTTGCATAAGTATGAATGGAAGTTGGTGGTGGTACATGTGTTTGATTAAATGTATAACTCATGAAATAATTGTTGCATAATATCATTCTCATTCAATTGTGAGTTAGCTTGCTGTTACAAAGACTCTTATCAAGAATGAAAAAGCCCTTGGTAACAAAAACAGAAAGAAAAGGGAAAGAAAAAGCCAAAATGGCAAGAAAAACAAAAAATAAAGGTTGGACACCAATAGCTTGGACCCTAGGTCATATGCCTGTGGTGTTCTTGTACTAAGATCTGCTTGGATGAGTAAATTCTAAGGGGTATTTTAAAACCCGGTCACTTAGATCAACTGATTTGGGATGGCCAATTGAAAATCCACAATAAAGAGCAACTTAGATACAAAACATTTAGTTATCCAAAGAGATGCTGGGCATCAATGATCCTAGGAAGAATTAGTGAGCCATGTGTCTGTGGTGGAAAGATGTTGAGCAAAAGAAAAGAAAATAAAGCCAAAGGCTATGCTGCAGCATTTGACACCCAACCTCTAAAAGAATAATAAGCTTGTTAAAGCATTATAAGCCAAGAAGAGTTAGCAAGGGAGTGAGTCAAAAGTGAACCTTATAACAGCAAGTTAAGCAAGCTTTTGAAGAAAGATATGTATTATGTAACAGGAACAATAACTTGAGTTGTCATTGTCTGCATAAATGCCCCATGGATCAAGTTCTGCTATCTGCATAATAAGGATAATATCCTTTTCTTATTCATTTCATGTACTCTTAGTTTTGATGCTTGCTTGGGGACAAGCAAGATTTAAGTTTGGTGTTGTGATGACAAGTCATCATATACCCATTTTTCAAGCTAATTTCACTTGTTTTGTTAGCATTTATGCACTTTCTTGCATCCTAAGTAAGTGATTTGGAGTGAAAATGCACAACTTCTCTAAATCAAGCAACCACCATGAAATTAATGTTAATCCATGAGGTTTAAGCTAATTTTAATTGAACTTTAATTGATTTATAAGCCTCTTGAATTTAGTGATACTTGGAGTGGTTGTTTTGGTTTATTGTAGGTGAAGAAAAGAAAAGAGAAGGAAAAGCGTGGCCTAAGAAGTGTAGCCCAAGGAAAGGAAAGTGTGGCAAAAGAGAGAAGAAGCGTGCCGCATGTAAAGGGGGAGGCAACATTGCCCTCCACAAGGGCACACTGCCCTCTAGGAGGGCAACATAAGAGAACCAAGCAAGGAAGGCAACTCTGCCCTGCCCACTACAAGGGCAGAGCACAAAATGTGCCTTGAGATCAAGAGGAAGAGAACCTTGCCCTGCCCTTGTGGAGGGCAGAATCGGGCTCTCCAAGGAAGAAATTCAAAGAAAAATGTCACCCCATGCATG
This sequence comes from Arachis stenosperma, assembly GCF_014773155.1. Taxonomy (NCBI): domain Eukaryota; kingdom Viridiplantae; phylum Streptophyta; class Magnoliopsida; order Fabales; family Fabaceae; genus Arachis; species Arachis stenosperma. The sequence goes on from NC_080377.1 coordinate 86,772,589, forward strand.
CTACAAGGATCGAACAAGGAACCATGAGGAAGCCAAGACTTAAGGTTGAGTGCCGTGCCAAGAAACCAAGGAAATTATTGTAGCGTGTGCTTCCTCCGTGATTCGAACACGGGACGTGAAAGAAGGAACATTGCCCTGCCCTCTGCGCGGGCAGGGCAGAATCTTGTGGTTGGCGCACCAATTTTCGTCCCTGGCGCACCAATTCTCTCCTGGCAGCACCAACGCGCGCTACGCTCGTCCCTGGCAGCACCAACTTTTCCTGCCCTGCCATTGGCGCGGGCAGGGCAGCACCTTGCGCACCAAGAAGCAAATTCTGCGCACATTGCCGCGCCAAGCTCGCACAACGCCGCACCAATCTCATGCACCAAGCACCAATTTTCTGCCCTGCTGATGCCAGGGCATCCTTGCTAGTTTTACTAGCCATTTTTTGTATGCTTTAGGTTGGTTTCATGCATTTTCTTAGGCAATAAGCAAGTATTTGGATGAGAATTGTATGCATGCCTTGATTCAATCAAACATTGTTAAATATGTGCATTTTCATGAGATTTATGCAAGAATTGTTTGATGTTATGAATGATGCAAAATCTTGTGATTTAGCAAGGCTTTGATGCATGTGTTTGGTTGATGATAGGTGAAGCAAAGAGCCCTGGAGCAAGAAGGAAGTCACCAAGGGCGTTTCCAACTCTAGAAAGGCGTTGCTAACGCCAATGTGCGCATCATACAAGCAAGCTAGGCAACCTTGGGAATGAAGAGCACGTTGCTAACTTGGGCTACCACTGGCGTGTTTGATGATAACGCTAGCAGCCCTGGAGAGTGATCCTAGAGGAGTTTGCACGTTGCCAACTTGCACTTCTACTTGAGTGCTTGGCAATAACGTCAAGAGGCAAGTAACTTTGGCACCAAAGGGGAGCTCGAGCACGTTGTTGAGCTAGAAACCATGGGCGTGTTCTAAGGCAACGCCAGGAATGGTTGCTTGGCTAGGCACCAAGTCTTGGGTGCCAACCACGTTGCCAACGCCAGGAAGAGCTGCCAACCACGTTGCCAACGCCAGGAAGCAAGCATGGAGCAAGGGGGCAGGGGCTGGCACGTTGCCAACGTGCTGAGAAGAAGGAGTGTTTGCCAAAAACGCTGGCAACCCTGGCAGCCGGACCTTACTCTCTTCCATGGAGTATATCTTGAGTTCTAGAGCTTCAAATGATGCACTTACAATGGCATTTGAAAGTAGACATCCAGAGCTTTCCAACTATATATCATAGTATGGGTTTGACATTAGTTTGAAGCTTCAAAAACTGGCTTCATTTGGAGCCTCAGAAAGGAGCACGTTGCCAACGTGGAATCTAAGTTGGCAACGCCCTTGCTAAAATTTGGCTCCCTGGGAGGCATAACCCACGTTGCCAACTTGGGGAAGGTGAAAGCGTGTTTGCTAGCAATGCCTGCGAAGCTCAGCAGCCTTAGAAGATAACCCACGTTGCCAACATGAGAATGTGAAGGCGTGTTTGTCAAAAACGCCGGCAACCTTGGCAGCCTGACCCTGTCTCCTTCAAACAAGAATAACTTGAGTTACAGAGATCCAAATTGAGTGCTTCCAGTTGCGTTGGAAAGCTGACATTCAGAGCTTTCCAACCATATATAATAGTCTATAGTGGAGCATGAAATGGAAGCTCGAATCAGAGTCATCTTTAGGCCCCAAAAACAAGGAAATGAGGTTGAAATTCAAGGCAGCATGAATGAGCCAAGAGAGGAGGGTCGAACACGTTGCCAGGGCCAAAATGAACTGGCGTGTTCCTTGGCAACTCCAGCAACAACGCCCAGGCCAAGAAATTTGGGCTAGGGGCGTTGTTGAGCACGTTATTGGTGGCGTGTTTGACAAAAACGCCCAACCAGGGCAGCCTGACCTTGCCCTCTTCAATGGAGCATAACTTGAGCTAGGAAAGTCCAAATGAAGTGATTTCAGTGGCATTGGAAAGTAGACATCAAGAGCTTTCCAATGATATATCATAGTTCATATTTAGGCAAAGGATTGACACTCAAATTCTGGGCAACATTAAGCATGAAAGTAAAGTCAAGAAGAAGAAAAGCAAGTTGTTAGCAACAACTTGGGCTAGTAACGCCCAAGCACCAAGCTACCAGCCCAGGAAGTGTATTGGCACGTTGCCAACGTCCTTTGAACTGGCGTGTTTGCCAGTAACGCCAGGCCATTGGGCCAGAAGCAATGTGAATGAGCTCTTCTTCCTCTGTTTGACAAGAACTCCTTCATGAAGCTAATCCAAATCAAGCAAGCAAAGCCCATAAATCTCAACCAATCAAGGCCACAAGAATCATCTAGAATAGATAATTTTCATTTTGTTTGTAATTTTCTTTTAATTTTATTTCAATTTGTAATTTAGAAAAGCCTATATAAAGGCCATAGTCTCATAGCATTAGGAGGTTGGATTGGAAGGGATACGGAGGAGACCAATTTGAAATTCTGTGAATTGGCACACTCCATTGAGAGTGGGTCTTCGGACCCCTCCCCTTCATACACTCTTCTTCACTTCCCCTTCTCTTCTTCCTTAGTAGTAGTGTAGTTTAATTTGTAGTTTTCATTTATGAATTCTTGAATTCTCAATTTCTGTTTTGAAGTGTCACTCTTTATTTTCATACACTTTAGTTTCATGCAATTTAGTTTTCAATTGGAGCTATGATTCACTAAACCCCACCTTCATTAGGGGGAAGAGCTCTGCTTGTTGGAATGGATTGGTGAACTCATCTTCTCCTCCTCAATTCTAGTGGTTGATCTAAAGAGGGAACTCTTGTTCTTCAAAGATTCAACCACCATCGAGAGAGGGGTTAATCTATATGAATTATGTGGTGAATTTGAGGAAGGAGCCACATAATTCAGTTTAGAGTTCATCCTTTCATGATTTCTTTAATCAATACACCTTGGTTAGTATGTGAGATGTAACTCTCCTTGGTTGAGATTATGGGAATTGTGTGGCTGGATTAGATTTAAGCTTCATCTCTTCTCATGAACAATTAGATCACGAGAGTGGCAATTGGTTATGTTGAGAGAAATTGAATCACCAAGAGATTGGGATTCAATTACCCACTTGCCATGGATCTATACCCATGATTGAGAAGGATTTGACTAACATCAATTCATGAAAACTTGCATCTCGGATCCCTAATGATCCTCTCCACCATTAATTCTTATTTCTTTTGCTTCTAGTTGGTTGACTACCCATTTCCCAATTCCCTTCTACATTCTGTCAATTTGCTATTCTTGATATTACATTCTGTTCCTTTATTTCTTGCCATTTACTCTTATGTTCTTTAAATTTCTGCAACCTTTAATTCCTTGCAATTTATCTTTGATGTCATTTAAGTTTCTTGCACTTTAAGTTTCCGTCATTTACTTCCACTTTATTTCTCTCTTCTAGTTCTTTACATTTAAATTCTTGCAATTATGTTCAAAGAATCAAATTGCTCATGAAATCAAAACTATGTTTGCTTGACTAAATTTACCATTTAACTAAAGTTGCTTAATCTACCAATCTCCGTGGGATCGACCTCACTCTTAGTGAGTTTTATTACTTGATACGACCCGGTATACTTGCCGGAAATTACGTGAAATTACTAAATTTTACGTATCAAGTTTTTGGCGCCGTTGCCGGGGATTGGAAAAGATTGACAATGATTAAGTGAATGGTAGTTTAGATTAAGCATTTTTTTTCTTTGTACAGTTCTTTTAATTTTTTTGGTTTTCTTTTTGGACATTAAGGTGTTTGTGTTATTGCCTCACTAAGAAATTCTCATCTGAGACATGTATTTCAATTGCTTTGTGATTGTGTTCTACAAAACTTAAATGGAGTTTATCTCATCTTTTGATCAAACAAACTTTCTGGGATATCATCCACCACCACCAATCTCTAATGGTGGTTGGAAATATCACCAAGAAAATACAAATTCTGAGCACTCCAATTCATGGATACTTGCTTCAGAGACACAAGATGAGCAAGAGAATCATATGGGATATTTCTCACCACCACAAAATGATTCAAGTCATTATTCTAATGGTGGCTGGGAGTATCGCCAAGAAATTGCAAATTCTGAGCACTCTAATCCATGGAGATTTGCTCCAGAGCCACAAATTGATCAAGCTAATCACATGAGATATTGTTCAGAACCACAAAATGAATTATGTCATTACCCTCATGGTGCTTGGGCATATCAACAAGAGTGTGAACAATCAAGTGAAATAAATTTCCTCCCAGAGTCACAAAGTGAACCATGCTGTTATGACATAGACACAAACTATGGCTGGGAAGGGAATTTTAATTCTCCAAATGCTATTCATCAAGAGACATCATCTCTTGATTATGCTTTCAACAAATTCGTGCAAGATCCCTCTCAAGCACCACAAGATTGTCCATACTATGATGATTTCAACAATTCTTCAAGTTGTGCCTGGGAGGAGCAAGACCAGAAAGCATTTGAGAGCCCATATTCCACTTATCAAGAGCCATCACCTCTTAATTGTCCAACCTCACCTCCAAATTTTTCATATCAAAATTCTTCACCATTTGAGTTTGCCTCAACACAAAATTCCTTCCAAAATTCATACAACTCAATTCATCAACCACAAAATTCATTTCACTATACAGAAAACTCATTTCAAAATTCACAAAATTCATTTCACAACTCACAAAACTCCTTCCATACTCCCCAAAATGACTTCACCACAACACATCCATATCCACAAAATTACTCTAAACCTTCATCTTTGGAGCTAGTAGTTGAGGATCACCTTCAATGGTCTAGAGAAATATTAGAATCGTGGAAAAAACAAGAAATCCTCTGCAAGAAGATGGATGGGCACTTAGAGAAAATAAGGAAACACTTAGGATTACCAAATATTGAGGATGAAAACCAATTTGTAAAGGAGGAATTGGAAGAGGAAGAAAAAGAAGCTCTTATGCCAAGTGAAATCCCAATGAAGAATGAGGTGGTTGAGAATGAAATTGAACTTGAGGTGATAAAGGAACATGAACATTCACAACCCTCACAAACTTCCCTTGAATCGGTGATCGAAAAATATGAAGAGGAGATGAAGAAATCTTGGGAAGAACAACAAACCTCTTCCATGAAAGAGCTATTAAAGCAAATGTTGAGTGTAAAAGAGGAAGCGGAAGAACAAGAAAGTGAGGAAGACATTCAAGAGAAGTCACACTCAAGTGAAGCAGAGAAGTACACAGAGGAAGAGCTCATTGAACTAGTATTGCACGAAACTCTTGATGAAAAGAAGACTCCAACAATCACACAACCACCAAGACTTGGATTCAAGAAAGTGAAGGCAATTAACAAAAGCACCAAGAAGAGGATTGTGACCAAGCTACCAAGGACAATATTCATGAAGAAAAAGGGGTCAACCACAAGCAATCCTCCCCCTGATCCAGCAAGCAAGCTCAATCAAGCCATTAACAAAAGAAAGCTTGCTGAGGAGAGGCCAAGACAGGGGACACTAGCTGAATCTTCTCCCCCCTTAAGGTCATTCCTATTAACAAACTGGAAGAAGAGGAAGAAAGTGAACAACATGTCAAGCTAATGACACTAAAAGAGCGCTTATTGGGAGGCAACCCAACCTTGGGTAACGTTTTCTTTCTTTGTCTAGTTCATTTTTTTTCTCTGTCTGTTTAGTTAAATTTCAATAAATTGGCATATGATCACATTCTAAGTTTGGTGTTGCCTGCAACAATTTGTTTTCAATCCCTTTGGATGATTGCATCAATTCTACATGGAAGTATCACACTAAGATTCTAAGTTTGGTGTGCCACTTTTTTTTATTATGCAAATCATCCAGCAACACCACTTGTCTCCACAATCATAATGCCGCTGCAGTGTTAAATTTTTTTTCTCCTAGTTAGACAATCTTAGTTTTCTTGATTGTTTTATTCATTTCTTTGTTTTTAATGCTTTCTTTTATTAACTGTGGTTGTTAATACATCATCCAGACATCCTTATTCATGACAAATTCTTCACTTGGTGATTGTATTTAACATATAACAGTTCCTCGTGTTTAGTTTTAGTTCAAATAAATTGACACATGATTGTATTCTAAGTTTGGTGTTGCTGGATACTTGCATCAATTCCAAGTGAGAGTGTCACACTAAGTTTGATGTGCCACTTATATCTTTATGCAATGTATCATGCACACCATCTTATTTTTGCAATCACAATGTCTTTGTTTCTCTATGCCTTGATAGTTACTCTTAATTCTGCTTGCTTCAACACATGTATCACTAACATTTCATTGTGTAAGACATTCATGATCTATCTTATCCCCATGGCCACGCGGTTCTAATTGTTGCTTGAGGACAAGCAATCATTCTAAGTTTGGTGTTGGGGAAGTGGAAGAATAGGAGGAAAATGAAAACAACAATGAAGATGAACTACAAGGTTGTAAAGTTCTTTTTCCTCTCATTTATTTCCAGTACTTTAAATTGGATGATTGTCTTATTACCTTCTCTGTATACATGTGTGATATGAATAGGCATAGTTTGATTTCTAAATTGCAACATGCTACTATGACATTATGACTACCAACTTGAGTTTTGTTAATTCAAAAGCAAAAAAAAAAAAAGCATCATGATCATAAACAAACAAGGAATTAAAGAAGAACTTGGCATGTGCATACAAGTATTGGAAGGCTAGTATGTTTGATTGTTGCTCAATTGCATTAGATTTGATTTAATTGAAGTTTTCATCTAGGACATTTTGTGAAATCTTTTGAAAATCATGAAAACCTTGAAGAAGCAAATGCAATTAAGGCAAGAAAAGAAAAAGGGAAAGAATGAGAAAGCTGAAGGCTCTGAGTACCAATGACAATTTCATTGTTATGTACTTGTGGTGTTTATGTATCAAGTAAAATGCTTGAAAACAAAACACTTAGAAGTCAAGGCTAGGCTCAAGTGCAAAAGCACTCCCTCAAAGCTCAAGGCTCTGAGCATCAATGATTAGAGAGTCAAGAAAAGAAATAAATGAGCTTAATGAAGTCCTCTAATTAAATGCTTGTGGTGCTTATGTATCAAGTGGTAAGACTTGAAAACAAAGCATTTAGAGTCGTAGTTTTGTTATTAACTCATGGGGCAAAGCACCCAAAAGGAGAAGCTAATAAGAAAAATCAAAAGCTTGTTTCAAGGAAGAATTATAAGAAAAAGATTTCATAAAGTGAGCTAGATAGAAGCATCAATCATTTACATTTCTTTTGTGATTGTAGCATACATAGAAAACTAGCTTGCCATGAACATTAACTTGCTATTCTTCTAACCTTGGATTGTTAATCTCTATTGCATGATTCTTTTCTTGCTTGAGGACAAGCAAGGTTTAAGTTTGGTGTTGTGATGCCAGGGCATCCTTGCTAGTTTTACTAGCCATTTTTTGTATGCTTTAGGTTGGTTTCATGCATTTTCTTAGGCAATAAGCAAGTATTTGGATGAGAATTGTATGCATGCCTTGATTCAATCAAACATTGTTAAATATGTGCATTTTCATGAGATTTATGCAAGAATTGTTTGATGTTATGAATGATGCAAAATCTTGTGATTTAGCAAGGCTTTGATGCAGGTGTTTGGTTGATGATAGGTGAAGCAAAGAGCCCTGCAGCAAGAAGGAAGTCACCAAGGGCGTTTCCAACTCTAGAAAGGCGTTGCTAATGCCAATGTGCGCATCATACAAGCAAGCTAGGCAACCTTGGGAATGAAGAGCACGTTGCTAACTTGGGCTACCACTGGCGTGTTTGATGATAACGCTAGCAGCCCTGGAGAGTGATCCTAGAGGAGTTTGCACGTTGCCAACTTGCACTTCTACTTGAGTGCTTGGCAATAACGTCAAGAGGCAAGTAACTTTGGCACCAAAGGGGAGCTCGAGCACGTTGTTGAGCTAGAAACCATGGGCGTGTTCTAAGGCAACGCCAGGAATGGTTGCTTGGCTAGGCACCAAGTCTTGGGTGCCAACCACGTTGCCAACGCCAGGAAGAGCTGCCAACCACGTTGCCAATGCCAGGAAGCAAGCATGGAGCAAGGGGGCAGGGGCTGGCACGTTGCCAACGTGCTGAGAAGAAGGAGTGTTTGCCAAAAACGCTGGCAACCCTGGCAGCCGGACCTTACTCTCTTCCATGGAGTATATCTTGAGTTCTAGAGCTTCAAATGATGCACTTCCAATGGCATTTGAAAGTAGACATCCAGATCTTTCCAACCATATATCATAGTATGGGTTTGACATTAGTTTGAAGCTTCAAAAACTGGCTTCATTTGGAGCCTCAGAAAGGAGCACGTTGCCAACATGGAATCTAAGTTGGCAACGCCCTTGCTAAAATTTGGCTCCCTGGGAGGCATAACCCACGTTGCCAACTTGGGGAAGGTGAAAGCGTGTTTGCTAGCAATGCCTGCGAAGCTCAGCAGCCTTAGAAGATAACCCACGTTGCCAACTTGAGAATGTGAAGGCGTGTTTGTCAAAAACGCCGGCAACCTTGGCAGCCTGACCCTGTCTCCTTCAAACAAGAATAACTTGAGCTACAGAGATCCAAATTGAGTGCTTCTAGTTGCGTTGGAAAGCTGACATTCAGAGCTTTCCAACCATATATAATAGTCTATAGTGGAGCATGAAATGGAAGCTCGAATCAGAGTCATCTTTAGGCCCCAAAATCAAGGAAATGAGGTTGAAATTCAAGGCAGCATGAATGAGCCAAGAGAGGAGGGTCGAACACGTTGCCAGGGCCAAAATGAACTGGCGTGTTCCTTGGCAACTCCAGCAACAACGCCCAGGCCAAGAAATTTGGGCTAGGGGCGTTGTTGAGCACGTTATTGGTGGCGTGTTTGACAAAAACGCCCAACCAGGGCAGCCTGACCTTGCCCTTCAATGGAGCATAACTTGAGCTAGGAAAGTCCAAATGAAGTGATTTCAGTGGCATTGGAAAGTAGACATCAAGAGCTTTCCAATGATATATCATAGTTCATATTTAGGCAAAGGATTGACACTCAAATTCTGGGAAACATTAAGCATGAAAGTAAAGTCAAGAAGAAGAAAAGCAAGTTGTTAGCAACAACTTGGGCTAGTAACGCCCAAGCACCAAGCTACCAGCCCAGGAAGTGTATTGGCACGTTGCCAACGTCCTTTGAACTGGCGTGTTTGCAGTAATGCCAGGCCATTGGGCCAGAAGCAATGTGAATGAGCTTCTTCCTCGTTTGACAAGAACTCCTTCATGAAGCTAATCCAAATCAAGCAAGCAAAGCCCATAAATCAACCAATCAAGGCCACAAGAATCATCTAGAATAGTTAATTTTCATTTTGTTTGTAATTTTCTTTTAATTTCATTTCAATTTGTAATTTAGAAAAGCCTATATAAAGGCCATAGTCTCATAGCATTAGGAGGTTGGATTGGAAGGGATACGGGAGACCAATTTGAAATTCTGTGAATTGGCACACTCCATTGGGAGTGGGTCTTCGTACCCCTCCCTTCATACACTCTTCTTCCCCTTCTCTTCTTCCTTAGTAGTAGTGTAGTTAATTTGTAGTTTTCATTATGAATTCTTGAATTCTCAATTTTTGTTTGAAGTGTCACTCTTTATTTCATACACTTTAGTTTCATGCAATTTAGTTTTCAATTGGAGCTATGATTCACTAAACCCCACCTTCATTAGGGGGAAGAGCTCTGCTTGTTGGAA
>NC_080377.1:86805367-86822867 GCF_014773155.1 Arachis stenosperma
CAAATCTTTTTCAATCAACTACTAACTTGTTGTTTGTTTCTTATCTTTTTTCAAAACTACCTAACTACTTTTTCCTCCTCTATTTTCGAAATATTTCTTCCCTTTTTCAAAAATTCTTTTTAATTAATTAATTGTTTTAAATTTTAATTTAATTTTATTTTATCTCTAATTTTCGAAAATCACTAACTCTTTTCAAAATTGTTTTCGAATTCTCTCTTCTCTTTTCTTCCTCTATTTAATTATTTAATTACTAACACTTCTCTTCACCCCTCTTCATCAAAAATCCGAATCTATTCCTCTTCTTCTACCCCTTTCTTTTTCTACTAACATAAAGGAATCTCTATACTGTGCATAGAGGTTCCTTCTTTCTTTTTTTTGTGTTCCCTTTTCTTTCATATGAGCAGGAACAGGGACAAAGGCACTCTTGTTGAAGTTGATCCAGAACCTGAAAGGACTCTGAAGAGAAAATTAAAAGAAGCTAATTACAACAATCCAGAAGCAACCTTTTAGAAAATTTCGAACAAGAGGAAGAGATGGCCGAAAATAATATGATAATGCAAGGAGAATGCTTTGTAACTTCACAAGCCAACATCCAAGTTTGATGGAAGAAGCATCTCCATTCCGGCCATTGGAGCCAATAACTTTGAGCTTAAGCCTCAACTAGTTGCATTAATGCAACAAAACTGCAAGTTTTATGGACTTCCATCTGAAGATCCTTACCAGTTTTTAACTGAGTTCTTGCAGATCTGTGACACTGTAAAGACAAATGGAGTTAATCCTGAAGTCTACAGACTCTTGCTTTTCCCTTTTGCTGTAAGAGACAGAGCTAGAGTATGGTTGGATTCTCAACCCAAGGATAGCCTGGACTCATGGGATAAGCTGGTCACTGCATTCTTAGATAAGTTCTTTCCTCCTCAAAGCTGAGCAAGCTGAGAGTGGATGTTCAAACCTTCAAACAAAAAGATGGTGAATCCCTCTATGAAGCTTGGGAAAGATACAAGTAGCTGACAAGAGATGTCCATCTGACATGTTTTCTGAATGGACCATATTAGATATATTCTATTATGGTCTCTCTGAATTTTCGAAAATGTCATTGGACCATTCTGCAGGTGGATCTATTCACCTGAAGAAAACGCCTGAAGAGGCTCAAGAACTCATTGACATGGTTGCAAACAACCAGTTTATGTACACCTCTGAGAGGAATTCCGTGAACAATGGGGTACCCCAGAAGAAAGGAGTTCTTGAAATTGATGCTCTGAATGCCATATTGGCTCAGAACAAAGTGTTGACTCAACAGGTCAACATGATCTCTCAGAATCTGAATGGACTGCAACATGCATCCAACAGTACTAGAGAGGTAGCTTCTGAAGAAGCTTATGATCCTGAAAACCCTGCCATGGCAGAAGTTAATTACTTAGGTGAACCTTATGGAAACACCTATAACTCATCATGGAGAAATCATTCGAATTTCTCCTGGAAGGATCAACAAAACCCCATCAAGGTTTTAACAATGGTGGACGTGCAAGGCTGAATAATAGTAAGCCATATCCATCATCTTCTCAGCAACAGACAGAGAACTCTGAACAAAACAATTCTAATTTAGCCAACATAGTCTCTGATCTGTCAAAGGCCACCTTCAGTTTCATGAATGAAACCAGATCTTCCATTAGAAATCTGGAAGCACAAGTGGGCCAGCTGAGTAAGAAAGTTATTGAAACTCCTCCCAGTATTCTCCCAAGCAATACAGAAGAGAACCCAAAAGGAGAGTGCAAGGCCATTGATTTAATCAAAGTGACCGAATGCACTAGGGAGGAGGAGGACGAAAATCCTAAGGAGAAAGACCTCCTGGGACGTCCTTCAAGCATGAAGGAGTTTCCTATTAAGGATCCAGAGGAATCTGAGGCTCATCTAGAGACCATAGAGATCCCATTAAATCTCCTTCTGCCATTCATGAGCTCTGAAGAATATTCACCCTCTGAAGAGGATGAAGATGTGATTGGAGAGCAAGCTGCTCTATATTTAGGAGCTATCATGAAGCTGAATGCCAAACTGTTTGGTAATGAGACTTGGGAAAGTAAACCTCCCTTACTCATTAGTGAACTAGACACTTGGATTCAGCAAACTCTACCTCAAAAGAAACAAGATCCTGGCAAGTTCTTAATACCTTGTACCATTGGCACCATGAGCTTTGAAAAAGCTCTATGTGATCTGGGGTCAGGAATAAATCTTATGCCACTCTCTGTGATGGAGAAGCTGGGAATCATTGAGGTACAACCTGCCTTGTTCTCATTACAACTGGCAGACAAGTCAGTAAGACAAGCTTATGGATTAGTAGAGGACGTGCTAGTAAAGGTTGAAGGCCTTTACATCCCTACTGATTTCATAATCCTAGATACTAGGAAGGAAGATGATGAATGCATCATCCTAGGAAGACCTTTCCTAGCCACAGCAGGAGCTGTGATAGATGTCAACAGAGGTGAGTTAGTCCTTCAATTGAATAGGGACTACCTTGTGTTTCAAGCACATGGCCATCCCTCTGTGACAGAAGAGAGTAAGCATGAAGAGCTTCTCTCAGTTCAGAGTCAAGAAGAGCCTCCACAGTCAAACTCTAAGTTTGGTGTTGTGAGGCCACAACCAAACTCTAAGTTTGGTGTTCAAACCCCATATCCAAACTCTAAGTTTGGTGTTGGGAATACTACACACTAAATTGACCTGATCACCATGTGGCTCCATGAGAGCCACTGTCAAGCTATTGACATTAAAGAAGCGCTTGTTGGGAGGCAACCCAATTTTATTTATCTAATTCTATTTTATTTTGTTTCTTTGTTATTTTTGTGTTTCATTAGGTACATGATCATGAGGAGTCACGAAAAAATCAAAAAAAATTAAAAACAGAGTCAAAAACAGAAGAAAAAAAATTTTTCACCCTGGGGACGCACGGGCTGGCGTTCAACGCCCAGAAGGTGCATCTGGCCGGCGTTCAACGCCAGAACAGAGCACCATTCTGGCGTTGAACGCCCAAAACAAGCAACAACCTGGCGTTTAACGCCAGGATGCGCACACAGAGGACAATCTGGCGCTGAACGCCAGAAACAAGCATGAAACTGGCGTTCAACGCCAGAAACGTGCATAACATGGGCGTTTAACGCCCAGAACTAGCATCAATGGGCGTTTGAACGCTAGAATGATGCATGAAGGCATGTTACATGCCTATATGGTGAAGGAATGGTATTTGTTTTCACCTCAGGATCTGTGGACCCCACAGGATCCTCACCTTAGGATCTGTGGACCCCACAGGATCCCCACCTACCACATTTCTTTTAATCCTAATCACATTCTTCTAATCCAAATCTCATTCTCAATGTCACACTTCCCAAAAACCTTCACCTATCACCTCAATTCCTCTTCCCAATTACCCCATTCACCATTCACATCATCCTCCTCTTCCCCATACACCCCACCTACCCCCACTACTTTCAAATTCAATTTCCCACCCTTTCCCACCCAAAATGGCCGAACCTATACCCTCCCCCCTCCCTATATATACCCTTCAATTCTTCCTCATTTTCTCACTACACAAACACCTTCTTCTCTCATATAGCCGAACCCTCTCTTCTCCCTCTCTTCCAATATTCTCTTCTTCTTCTACTCTTCTTTTCCTTTTTGCTTGGGGACAAGCAAATTTTAAGTTTGGTGTGGTAAAAAGCCTAAGCTTTTTATTTTTCATTCACCATCAATGGCACCCAAGACCAGAATTTCCTCAAGAAAAGGGAAAGGGAAAGCAAAAGCTTCCACTTCCGAGTCATGGGAGAAAGAGAGATTTATCTCCAAAAGCCATCAAGACCACTTCTATGATGTTGTGGCAAAGAAGAGGGTGATCCCTGAGGTCCCTTTCAAGCTCAAGAAGAATGAGTATCCGGAAATCCGACTTGAAATTCAAAGAAGAGGTTGGGAAGTCATAGCCAACCCCATACAACAAGTTGGAATTTTAATGGTTCAAGAGTTCTATGCCAATGCATGGATCACTAGAAACCATAACCAAGGTATGAACCCAAGTCCGAAAAACTATATCACCATGGTCAGGGGGAAATACTTGGATTTTAGTCCGGAGAATGTGAGGTTGGCATTTCATTTGCCTATGATGCAAGGTGATGAACACCCCTACACAAGAAGGGTCAACTTTAACCAAAGGTTGGACCAAGTCCTTATGGACATATGTGGAAGGCGCCCAATGGAGAGTAGACTCCAAAGGCAAGCCAGTCCAACTAAGAAGACTGGACCTCAAGCCTGTAGCTAGAGGATGGTTGGAGTTCATTCAAAGATCCATCATCCCCACAAGCAACCGATCTGAAGTTACTGTGGATCGGGCCATCATGGTTCATAGCATCATGATTGGTGAAGAAGTAGAGGTTCATGAAGTCATAGCCAATGAACTCTATAAATAGCTGACAAACCTTCATACATGGCACGGCTAGCATTCCCTCACCTCATATGCCATCTATGTTATTCAGCCGGAGTTATCATAGATGGAGATGCCTCCATAGAAGAAGACAAGCCCATCACCAAGAAAAGGATGGAGCAAACAAGGGAAGTTCCTCACGGCCCTCAAGAAGAACATGAGGAAGTGCATCATCAACAAATGCCTCATGGAATGCACTTTCCTCCCAACAACTATTGGGAGCAACTTAGCACCTCCTTGGAAGATTTGAGCCATAATGTGGAACAACTAAGGGTGGAACACCATGAACACGCCCTCACTCTTCAAGAAATAAGAGAAGATCAAAGAGCAATGAGGGAGGAGCAACAAAGGCAAGGAAGGGACATAGAAGAGTTGAAGAACATCATTGGTCCTTCAAGAAGAAGACGCCACTAGAGGTGGATTCATTCCTTGTTCTTTATTTCTTTCTGTTTTCGGTTTTTAATTATTATGTTTATCTATGTTTTGTGTCTTTATTTCATGATCATTAGTATGTAACCATGCCTTAAAGCTATAAATAAATTCCATTAGTCCTTCACCTCTCTTAAAAGAAAATGTTTTAATTCAAAGAACAAGAAGTACATAATTTTCGAAATTATTATTGAATTTAGTTAATTATTTTGATGTGGTGACAATGCTTTTGTTTTCTGAATGAATGAATGAACAGTGCATATGTCTTTGGATCTTGTTGTTTATGAGTGTTAAAATTGTTGGTTCTTGAAAGAATGATGAACAAAGAGAGATGTTATTGATGATCTGAAAAATTCATGGAATTGATTCTTAAAGCAAGAAAAGCAGTGAAAAAAAAAAAAAAAGAGTAGAGATCTAAAAAGAGTATATAGAAAAAGAAGGAGCAGTAGAAAAGCCAATAGCCCTTAAAACCAAAAGGCAAGGGTAAAAAGGATCCAAGGCTTTGAGCATCAATGGATAGGAGGGCCCAAGGAAATTAAATCCAGGCCTAAGCGGCTAAACCAAGCTGTCCCTAACCATGTGCTTGTGTCATGAAGGTCCAAGTGAAAAGCTTGAGACTGAGTGGTTAAAGTCGTGATCCAAGGCAAAAGAGTGTGCTTAAGAGCTCTGGACACCACTAACTGGGGACTCTAGCAAAGCTGAGTCACAATCTGAAAAGGTTCACCCAGTTATGTGTCTGTGGCATTTGTGTATCCGGTGGTAATACTGGAAGACAAAGTGCTTAGGGCCACGGCCAAGACTCAAAAGTAGCTGTGTTCAAGAATCAACATGCTTAACTAGGAAAGTCAATAACACTATCTGAAATTCTAAGTTCCTAAAGATGCCAATCACTCTGAACTTCAAAGGAAAAAGTGAGATGCCAAAACTGTTCAGAAGCAAAAAGCTACAAGTCCCGCTCATGTAATTAAATTAATATTCATTGATATTTTGGACTTTATAGTATATTCTCTTCTTTTTATCCTATTTGATTTTCAGTTGCTTGGGGACAAGCAACATTTAAGTTTGGTGTTGTGATGAGCGGATAATTCATACGCTTTTTGGCATTGTTTTTATATAGTTTTTAGTAAGTTTAAGGTACTTTTAGGGATGTTTTCATTAGTTTTATGTTAAATTCACATTTCTGGACTTTACTATGAGTTTGTGTGTTTTTCTGTGATTTCAGGTAAATTCTGACTGAAATTGAGGGATTTGAGCAAAACTCTGAAAAAGGCTGACAAAAGGACTGCTGATGCTGTTGGAATCTGACCTCCCTGCACTCGAAATGGATTTTCTGGAGCTACAGAATTCCAAATGGCGCGCTCTCAACGGCGTTGGAAAGTAGACATCCAGGGCTTTCCAGCAATATATAATAGTCCATACTTTATTCGAAGAATGACGACGCAAACTGGCGTTGAACGCCAAGTATACGCTCCTTTCTGGAGTTAAACGCCAGAAAAACGTCATAATCCGGAGTTGAACGCCCAAAGCACATCACAACTCGAAATTCAACTCCAAGAGAAGCCTCAGCTCGTGGATAGATCAAGCTCAGCCCAAGCATACACCAAGTGGGCCCCGGAAGTGGATTTATGCATCAATTACTTACTCATGTAAACCCTAGTAGCTAGTCTAGTATATATAGGACCTCCTACTATTGTATTAGACATCCTGGATGGTATTTTCTATCCTGTGATCACGTTTAGGGGGCTGGCCATTCGGCCATGCCTGAACCTTCTTTTACTTATGTATTTCAACGGTGGAGTTTCTGCACACCATAGATTAAGGGTGTGGAGCTCTGCTGTACCTCAAAGATTAATGAAGTTCTATTTTCTTTTATTCAATTCTCTATCTTATTCTTATTCCAAGATATTCATTCGTACTCAAGAACATGATGAATGATGATGAGTTAGATAACCCTCATTATTATTCTCACTGATGAACGCGCGTGATTGACAACCACTTCCGTTCTACATGCAACAAGGCTTGAATGTGTATCTCTTAGATTCCCCAACAGAATCTTCGTGGTATAAGCTAGATAGATGGCGGCATTTGTCTGGATCCGGAAAGTCTAACCTTGTCTGTGGTGTTCCGAGTAGGATCCTGGGAATCCGGAAAGTCTCACCTTGTCTGTGGTATTCCGAGTAGGATTCCGTTCATGAATGACTGTGACGTGCTTCAAACTTTAACCTGCTGGGCGTTAGTGACAAACGCAAAGAGGGATTCTATTCCAGTAGGAGCGGGAACCAACCGGTGATTGGCCGTACTGTGACAGAGTGCGTGCATAGCTTTCACTGCGAGGATGGGATGTAGCTATCAACCATGGGTGATGCCTCCAGACTGGTTAGCTGTGCGAGTGACAGCCGTGCAGGTTATTTCCCCGAGAGGAATGAAAGTAGCCACAGTTGATAGTGAACCCCTATACAAAGCTTGCCATGGAGAGGAGTAAGAAGGATTGAGTAGAAGCAATGGGATAGCAGGCGTCCGAGAGCTCTACAGCATCTTCATTCCGCTTATCTGAAATTCCTACCAATGAATCTGCATAAGTATCTCTATCCCTTTTATTATTCCTTTTTATTAGAACAATCCAATTATCACTATTACAAATGTTCAATTCGCCTAACTGAGATTTGCAAGGTGACCATAGCTTGCTTCATACCAACAATCTCTGTGGATTCGACCCTTACTCACGTAAGGTTATTACTTGGACGACCCAGTACACTTGCTGGTTAGTTGAACGGAGTTGTGAAGAAAATAAACAGTGCCATAAGAGTATACATCCTTTATAAACAAATAACAAGTGATCACAATTTCGTCCACCACTATGAATGGAAGAATTCTCATGAAATTTTGCAAGACCTTGATGCAGTTGTTTGGATGATTTCAGGGAAGAAGAGGCTAGGCAAGGAAGCAACAAAATCAATAAAGGAAGCTTGAATATCACATGTGGAGTTTAAGCTCCAGTTTAAGCTTAAACTGGAACTTAAACTGCCAAGCCATATAATGCTGAAAGTGGCGTTTAACCTCCAGTTTAACCTTAAACTGGAAGTTAAACGCCAGAATGAGAAATGCATCAAAGCTGAAATTGGCGTTTAACCTCCAGTTTAAGGTTAAACTGGGAGTTAAACGCCAGAATCATGAAAGCTGAGAAAAGAGGAAACTGGCGTTTAACCTCCAGTTTAACCTTAAACTAAAGGTTAAACGCAAGAATGAGACTTGAACCAAAGGAGCATTTCCACGTTTAAGCTCCAGTTTAACCTCAAACTGGAGCTTAAACGTGTTCGACACTTATCCACACTCCTGGGCTACTTTCTTCATTCCCACGTTTAACCTCCAGTTTAACCTTAAACTGGAGGTTAAACGTGTTCGACCACAAATTGCCTCCAGGGTTGCCTTCTCATTTTCCACGTTTAACCTCCAGTTTGACCTCAAACTGGAGGTTAAACGTGTTCGACTATTTCTCTCTTCCAGGGTTGCTTTTTCATTTTCCACGTTTAACCTCCAGTTTAACCTCAAACTGGAGGTTAAACGTGTTCGACTCAAATTGCCTCCAGGGTTGCTTTCTTCTATTCCACGTTTAAGCTTTAGTTTAACCTTAAACTAAAGCTTAAACGTGTTCGACCATACCACAACCCATAGTTGCTTTCTTCCATTTCCACGTTTAAGTTTCAGTTTAACCTTAAACTGAAACTTAAACTTCAACTTAAACGCCACTTTTTGAAAGGGTTTCTGGGCCAAATATATTGAAGTTTAAGTTAGCTTTTGAGCACAAAGTTCAACTTAAACGTATTATGGTATGAAACCCAATTGAATATCATGGTTTATGGGATTGGGCCTGAAGAATTGATGAGTCTGGAACTTCAAATTGTTGAGTCTTGTGTCATTACTTGTTTATCACTAAGTTTGCTCAATGAATGTTACAGAATGGGATCACAGTCTCATCAGGATTATGGACCATAAACCCAAAGCAAAAGGAAATCAAGGAAAAGCCTCAAAGCCCAAGAAACACAACAGAAGCTCAATTTAGAAAGTGTATAAATAGGATAGAATTGAAGTTAGTTGGCACTTTTGACACTTTAGAACTTTTGATCATTTTGCTATTTTTCATACTTTGTAATTGAATTCAGAGCTATGACTCACTAAACCCCTTTCATTGGGTTAGGGAGCTCTATTGTAATTCAATGAATCAATAATAGTTTTTATCTTCTTCTTCAATCTTTTCTCTTGAATTTTGTTAGAAAGCTTCTCGATCTAATTCCATTGGGTAGTTGTCTTGGGAAAGAAACTACCCATAATTGGAATCCTTCGGAACCTTGCGAAAGGAATGATGGATTCATGCTAGAGAAGCTTTCTCACAGTGAATTGGATTGGGGTTTGGATGGATATTGTGACATGTAATCCTACCAAATTGTGGTTCATGAAACTGTGTGGTATAATCAGTGATCGAGCATCATCTCTTCTTATGAACATTTAAACCAAGGGATTGGGAATTTGTTCGTTTTTAGAGAGAATTGGTGAGCCAAGGAATTGTTCGTGAATGTCGAACACGTTTAAGCTCCAGTTTAACCTTAAATTGGAGCTTAAACGTGGAAATGGCTTCCTGGTGCATAATGCTTCTGGCGTTTAACCTCCAGTTTAAGGTTAAACTGGAGGTTAAACGTGGAATTGCTCCTTGGTGAGAAAAAGTGTCGAACACGTTTAACCTCCAGTTTGAGGTTAAACTGGAGGTTAAACGTGGAAATGCTCCTTTGGTTCTATTCTCATTCTGGCGTTTAACCTCCAGTTTAAGGTTAAACTGGAGGTTAAACGTGGAAATGCTTCTTAGTGCCTTTCTCATTCTGGCGTTTAACTTCCAGTTTAAGGTTAAACTGGAGGTTAAACGCCAGTTACAGCATTTCCTCCTTTCTCATGATTCTGGCGTTTATGCTCCAGTTTAGGCTTAAACTGGAGCTTAAACTCCACATTTGATATTTCAAGCTTCTTTTATTGATTTTGTTGCTTCCTTGCCTAGCCTCTTCTTCCCTGAAATCATCCAAACAATTGCATCAATGTCTTGCAAAATTTCATGAGAAATCATCCATTCATAGCATTCAAGTAATATGACTAAAAACTCATGGAATTTGCATCAAAATCATACTGTTTGGATGGTTCATTGCTTTGTTGTTCAATTAACCATTCTTGGTTACTTTAAGCTCAAGAAAATGCATAAAACAACTAAAACTAACAGAAAAATGCTAGTGAAACTAGCCTAAGATGCCTTGGCATCATTACCTCCCAACAAGTGCTCTTTTAGTTTCATTAGCTTGACATGTTGTTATTCACTTTCTTCCTCTTCTTTCAATTGGTTAAGAGGAATGACTTCAAGGGGGGAGAAGTTTCAGCTTTTGTCCCCTTTCTTGGTTTCCTCTCAGCAAGCTTCCCTTTGAATTTGGCTTGATTGAGCTTGCTTGCTGGGTCAGGGACAGGATTGGTGCTTTTGTTAGTTGCCTTCACTTCTTGGATGTCAAGACATGGTTGCTGTGTGATTTTTGGAGTTTGATCTTCATCCAGAGCCTTTTGAATTGGTGGTTCAATGAGCTTGTCCTTCATGTGCCTCTTTGTTTCCCTTGAGTTTGGACATTCTTGATTGTCCTCCTCACTAGCTTGTTCTTCCACTTCCTCTTTTACACTCAATATTTGCTTTAATAGCTCTTTCATGGAGGAGGTTTGTTGATCTTCCCAAGCTTTCTTCATCTCCTCTTCATACCTTTCAATCATGGATTCAAGTGTTGAGGCGTTTTGGTCCAGGGAAGTTTGTGAGAGTTGTGAGTTGTCATGTGCTCTTGTCATCTCAAGGGCAGTTTCAGGTTCAAATATTTCCACCACCTCTTCCTTCTTCACTAAAAATTCACTTGACTTAGTAGCCTCTTCCTCTTGTTTTTCCTCTTTCCTTGTTGCACTCACCAATTGAGCTAACATTATTTCCATGTTTTTGAATAAATTCTCTTGCTCGTTCCAGGATATCTGTGCCTCCTTCTCATATTTTTCACACATGGTCTCAAGCTTTGAGAGGCTTTGGTTCATGGAAGTTTGTGTGGGTGGTGAATTTTGATAGAGGCTTTCTGTTGAAGCATGGTCAAGTGATGATATCTTTGGATGAATATCATATGGAGCATTAAAATTTCCTTCCCAGCCACCATTAGAATCATGACTAGCATCATTTTGTGGTGGAAGAAAATATCCCATATGGTTTTCTTGCTCATCTTGTGTCTGTGAAGCAAATCTCCAAGAGAACAACCAAGAGAGATCTTAGACCAAGAAGGAAACAGAATTCCTTCACTTCTCAATCCAAGATTCAGATTTTACAAGGAAAATTAAAAGAGAGAGAGCTATTTACTACTACTCCCTAATGGAGCAAGCCTTTTCCAATGGAGCTCTCCTCTCTGAAATGAGAGTGATGCCTTTAAATAGGCTTTTCAAAGTGAAAATGAAAATGAAATTAAAACAAATTACAATTAAAATAAAAATCCTAATCTAATTTATCCATGTGCCTTTGAGTGATGATGTGGGCTTTGCTTGCTTTGGATTTGAGGAGAAATGGGTTTGGTTGGCCTTGATTCAATTTGGAGAGGAATTGAATATAAATAAAATTTTGGTTGATTTTCGGCCCAAGAACAATTGCTTCCAGGAGGTTGCCTTGCCCTTGTGGAGGGCAGGGCAGAAAATGGTGCGTGTTGGTGCTTGCGTGCTTGGTGTGTGATGCTGCAGGATGCTGCCCTGCCCTCGCGGAGGGCAGGGCAGAACTTTTTGGTGCACCAGATTGGTGCCTATGCGTGCTGCTGGTGCTGCCGAGCCTTCCCTTGGTGCGCCAGAATGGTGCGCATGTGTGCATCACCAAAATGCTGCCCTGCCCTTGCGGAGGGTAGGGCAATGTTTCCAAAAGTGAAGCTCCGTGTTCGAAACTCGGTGGATGCACACGCTACTTCTTTTCCTTGGTTTATTTTTGCTTATTTTTGGCCCTTAAAGATGCCTTCCGTTGCTGCCTCAATTTTACGCTAAATATGGATTGCTATATATCGTTGGAAAGCTCTAAATGTCAACTTTCCAACGCAACTGGAAGCACATCAATCGGACGTCTGTAGCTCAAGTTATAGCCCTTTGAAGGAGGCATGGTCATGCTGTGAGCGCCCAAATTTTACCTTAGCGAAAATTTGCTTCCAACCTCACTTTGCATCACGATATTGCCCTGCTCTTGGCAAGGGCAGGGCAGTGTGCGTGCTGGTTGCTTTCTTCTTTGATTTTGTCATGGGCCACGCTTTTAAAAGCGTGGCCTAAAGCTCCAAAGTGTACCCCAACTTCAAAGTGTGTCCCAAAGCTCTTTTTTTCTCCTTTTTTTGTGCTTCTTTGCTTCTTTTTCTTCTTATTTCCTACAAGATTTATAAAATTAAAAGATCAAGGAAATCTATCATTTAAGTACAAAAGCATTCAATATTTAAGCACAAATCATCAATTTATTGTATGAAAAGCATAGAAAAATAGGTATATGATGACTTGTCATCACAACGACCCGGCCAGTTAAGGCCAGGAGCGCATCGCTGGCAGAAGGGACGAGCCGACCGGTGCACACCGACGGCGGGCCAATCGGCCCAACCCAAGGTCCAACTACGAGCTTTTTAACTGCAACAACTTAAATATACGCTATTGGAGCTGGAATTACCGCGGCTGCTGGCACCAGACTTGCCCTCCAATGGATCCTCGTTAAGGGATTTAGATTGTACTCATTCCAATTACCAGACTCTATGAGCCCGGTATTGTTATTTATTGTTACTACCTCCCCGTGTAGGGATTGGGTAATTTGCGCGCCTGCTGCCTTCCTTGGATGTGGTAGCCGTTTCTCAGGCTCCCTCTCCGAAATCGAACCCTAATTCTCCGTCACCCGTCACCACCATGGTAGGCCACTATCCTACCATCGAAAGTTGATAGGGCAGAAATTTGAATGATGCGTCGCCGGCACAAGGGCCGTGCGATCCGACGAGTTATCATGAATCATCAAAGCAATAGGCAGGGCCTGCGTTGACCTTTTATCTAATAAATGCATCCCTTCCAGAAGTCGGGGTTTGTTGCACGTATTAGCTCTAGAATTACTACCGTTATCCGAGTAGTAGGTACCATCAAACAAACTATAACTGATTTAATGAGCCATTCGCAGTTTCACAGTCTGAATTAGTTCATACTTACACATGCATGGCTTAATCTTTGAGACAAGCATATGACTACTGGCAGGATCAACCAGGTAGAATCCGTCACCGACCCTGCGCGCCGCGCTGCCGACACCCCCCGCGTGGGGAAGCTTTGGACGGACACGGCGGCAGGCATCTTTCCGAGAAACCAAATCATCTGAGGGACAGACGGGGATCTAAGACCCCGTCCGGACAGCGTGCACCGCACCCGCGAGAACAGAACACGCACGCAGGCCACCGTTGCCTCACAGAGCGCCGAGACGGGTAGGACCACGGGCGTGTCTTGGAACTCCCCCGGCAATCCCATGAGGGGACTGCAGAGAGGAAAGGTTGGGGCAAGGCAGGGATACCACACCGCGGGGTAGGAAACACAGGAGCCGCACAACCGTGGAACGAGCACCATCGCTCGAGCCGACACATTAAGAGAGTCCGGTGCGCCCGTTCATTACGCGAGGCAACGAGCCAGACAGCACTCAGGACCCACACACCGCTCATCCGCCACCACGGTCCGCAAACCCAGCACGCCCGGACGAACCGCGCCCCGCACGCCAAGGCGCGTGCAGGCAAGCAGAAGCATACGGGAGGGCCGAGCCAACGCCGTTGGGCAGGGTTCAAAGGAGGCGACGAAGGATACTCGAGGGACAGGCCGAAGCGTCACCTGCTTCGGCCAGAACCGAAAAGCCGCACCGTCTAGAACGAGCCACGTGAACGAGTCACAAGAACAAGCCACACCAGGTCGGGACCCGTCGTAGGTCAAGCCTAGAGCCAGGCCGAGCACAATGCGATGCCCCACCAGAGTGGACACAAACCGAAAGCCATCTTCCGCGACTTGCCCCCTCCAAGTAATAGGACGGGGACGTCGCGTTGCCCCCGGCGCACGACACACCCGCCACACGGATATCGGTCATCCGCGTCGTGCGCCACACCAGGCATGGCCTAACGTTGGGCCGCGCACGCCGTGTTGCCCCTCGCGGGGGCGCACAGGCCGCCCGCCGTTCCCACGCCGTGCTCAGACATGAGGGATGATCCCTTGTCCTGGGCCAAGCTCAAGGAGTTGCCCCGGGCGGGTGCCCAAGGCAAAACACCTCCACGCCATGATCCATAGGTGGTGCCTAGATGGGCCGTGCATGGGCGTGTTTCCCTCGTTGTTCCTACGGCAATCGGGTTTCGCTGGAGCCCGACGCCCGTGATCGACCTTGGACTGGGGGCGGGTGACCCCGGCAGCAACACCACAACCACAACGTGCTTGCTAGTGTGCCTAGGCAACGTGCATCTTGCTGGCATTGCGCCCAGCAAGCCTTTGGGCATCTCACCTTGCTCGCATTGCGCCAAGCAAGCCTTTTGGGCAACTCGAGTTTCAGCGCGGCCGTTTGGTGCGCGAGGCAAGGAGCCAGACACACTAACAACTCGCACACCACTCATCCGCCACCACGGTCCGCAAACCCAGCACGCCTGGACGAACCGCCCCCCCGCACGCCTTGGAGCGTGCAGGCAAGCGGAAGCATACGGGAGTGCCGAGCCAACTCCGCTGGGCAGGGTTCGGGGGAAGCAACGAAGAACATTCAAGGGACAGCCCGAGGCGTGAGGTGCTTCGGGCGATAATCGAACAGCCGCACCGTCTAGATTAAGCAACACGCACAACAAAACCAACCTTATTTGTTGCTTGAGGACAAGCAATCATTCTAAGTTTGGTGTTGGGGAAGGAAGGAGTAGGAGGAAAATGACAATAACAAAGATGAAGATCTACAAGGTGGTTAAGTTCTTTTTCCTCTTATTTATCTTCTATACTTTCAATTGCATGATTGTCTTCCATTTCTTTTATATGCATGTGTGTTCTTCTTTTTGGAAAAGCATAGCTTGATATTTGAATTGCAACATGTTGCTTTTACATCATAACTACCATTTTGAATTTTGTGAGTCAAAGTAATTAAGTATCATGATCATAAACAAACAAGGTAATTATAGAAGAATCTAGCATGAACATATAAGTATTGGAAGGCTAGCATGACTATTGTTGCTCAATTACATTTGAATTTGTTTAATTGAAGTTTTCATCTAGGACATTTTATGAAATGTTTGAAATATTGAAAACCTTGAACAAGCAAATCAATTAAAAGATTAAGAAAGAAAAAGGGAAAAATGAGAAAGTTGAAGACTCTGAGTACCAATGACATTTCATTAGTCAAGTACTTGTAGTGTTTATGTATCAAGCAAAAAGCTTGAAAACAAAACACTTAGAGTCAAGACTAGGCTCAAGTGCAAAGCACTCCCTCAAAGCTCAAGGCTCTAAGCACCAATGATTAGAAGGAAAGTAAAGAAAAGGAATAAATGAGCTTAAAAAGTCCTCTAATTAAATGCTTGTGGTGCTTATGTATCAAGTGGTAATACTTGAAAACAAAGCATTTAGAGTCAAAGCTTTTAACTAATGGTGCAAAGCACCCAAGAAGCTAAGCTAAGAAAAAGATGAAAAGCTTGTTTCAAGTAAGGAACACAAAGAAAAATATTTCGTAAAATGAGCTAGATAGAAGCATCAATCATTTGAATTTCTTTTGAGATTGTAGCATGCATAATAAACTAGCCAACCATGAACATTTAATTGCTATTCTTCTCACCTTGGATTGTCAATCTTTATTGAATGATTCTTTGTTTGCTTGAGGACAAGCAAAGTTTAAGTTTGGTGTTGTGATGACTACGCATCATGTTATGTTTTTCTATGCTTTTTCATATAAAAATCAATTCATAATGCTTAATTATGGGAGTGTTTTGGTGATTAAATTGAATATTGCTTTGATTGCTTGAGTTAATAAATTTTGTAGGAAATTATGGAAAATGAAGCAATAAAAGCACTAATAGAGGAAGCACACTCCCAAGGTGGCAAAAAAGTTGGAAACAAACTCAAAGAGAAGCAAAGAGGATTTGCAACCCTGACCTCTTCACACTCCAACAAGAATAACTCGAGTTACAAAGCTCCAAATGAAGTGATCTCAGTGTCATTAGAAAGTAGACTTCCAGAGCTTTCCAACCATATATAACACTTTATAGTTGACACTGATTTGAGGGGACAAATTTCTATTCGTTTAGCTTCACAATTTCAGCGTAAAACAAGTCCCTGCAGTTCGCCAGATTGACCTCTTCACCTTCAAAAGATCATAACTTGGGCTAGAGAAGTCCAATTGACATGCTTCCAGCGGCGTTGGAAAGCTGAGAACTAGGGCTTTCCAAAGATATATAATAGTCTATAGTGGACATTCAATTTGGAGACCCAAACAGACCAATACTTCAGCGTGTAAGGTTTTTCCAAACCTTCAAAAGCCCAAAATGCCACTTCAATGACACTCCACATTGGGCCACTTCCAAATACTCTAATCCCTTCATTTATTCTTCAATGTTTCAAGCTTCTATGAAGGGAGTTAAAAGTTCACAAGCCCAAGTCAAGTCACAAGTAACAATCAATCAAGGCCACAAGAATCATCTAGAAGTAATTAGGAAATTTGCATTTGATTGTAATTTCATTTGAATTTGTAATTTAGGTAGCTTATAAATAGGGCCTTAGATTCATCATTTGAGACACACCATGAAGGGGTGGAGGTGACTCCACTCCCCTTTCACTCTCATTCTCTTCTCTTCTTCCATTTTCTTTCATTCACACTTTTGTAAATATTTTTGTTATGATGAGTTTCTAATTTCCAACATTTGGGAAAGAGAGCTCTATTGCAATTTAATGGGTTGATTTATTTTCATTCTTCATCTTCAATTCTTCTTTCATTGTTTCTTTAGAGAGAGTCTTTGTGCTTCAAAGATCTAATTACTATCGAGAGAGGGATTAGATCTATTTAAATTCTATGATGAACTTGAGAAAGGAGTCATAGAATTTAGTTTGAGGCTCTTCTCTCACAACTCTCTTGATTGATAATTCTTAGCTTGATATGTGAGATGTAATCACTTTGAATTGAAATCTTGAGGGTTGTGTGGCTCTAAATTAGAGACCATTCTTCATCTCTTCTCATGAGCAATTAGATCAAGAGATTGGCAATTGATCAAGTTAAGAGAAATCAAATCACCAAGAGATTGGGGTTTGATTACTTATGATTTGCCAAGAGATCAATGATTGCATGATTGAAGTGGAGATGAGAATTGTTGATCTTGAGAATGCAATATCTCTTGATCCCAATGTTAATTTCATTCTTAATTCTTGTTATTTACTTCTTGTCTTTAATTCTTGTCATTTAATTGTTCTCTTTAAATTCTTGTCATTTACTTATGCACATTTATGGCTTTATTTACTTTGGCACATTTATGCCTTCCAAGTGTTTGTAGAAATACTTCACTTGGTTTTACTTTCTAGTCATTTACTTTCTTG